>NC_074721.1:3265000-3482500 GCF_947242115.1 Biomphalaria glabrata | reverse complement strand
GCCAGAGGTCAGTATGAACGACCAGGAGGAGTCCCGGCATGAGATTGCATTAGCCAGAAAAGATGGCGGCGCACGCCGGTCATCAAATTGGACATTGGTCTCTTTGCGAAAAGAAGTGTTAATCCTAATGATGGATTCTCTCAATTCCGAATCCGCGTCCATTGTCAATACAGCAAGGTCGTCAAGGTCGACTCAATATTTAATTCAAAGTGTCACCACAGCAAGGTCCTCAAGGTCGGCCCTGTTATTTTGTGACTGGTGAATACTACTTGTTCTCCTCCTCCCTCTTTTTTTTTCTAGGGTAACTCTAGTTCGACCGACTTGCAGAAATAAAAGAGTGATCTTTCCTTTACTTCTTGCGTGTCCAAACTCTTGAGCCATGAAGAGAATTATATATAAAGATTGATGAAGAGATTTTTTTATACATTACTGGCGAGGCTAGGATGAAAGGTTAATAAATCTTAGATATCTTTCTGGTCGTGCGGTCGTCTTGATGGAACCGGGTTCGTACCCTTCCCGCTGCGGAATGTTTGAGTTAAGATGAAGATTACCTTCAACTCTGAAGGAATATGCGGAACATATCATGTACATATCGGAAGTGCCGATGGAAATGACAAAGTAGGAGGTAAATATTCGGATTTATCTAATATATAAAAGTCAATTGTAAGGTGAATGCATGCATGCATATGTGAATGTATGTCTTTCATAAAAATCGAAACCGATTGACCAATCTTGATGAAACCTGGCATGGACGTTCCTTAGATACTTGCGATGATCTTAGGCCACAACAAGAGAGTTTGCTACATTTAGGTCACTGAGGTATCTTGATATAGCTTAACTGTTAACTCTTTCTCTCCGTAATTATTTACCACGTTCTGGTGGCATCAACGCTGGTATCGCCAGTTAGGAGAGAAAGACTTAAAACTGCATAGATAAGGAAAAAAAAAAGGGGGAGGCGAAGCAGGGTAAGAACATAGTTAGTTGGTCTTATAAAAATTTCCATTGAATTACTTTCTTTATTTAATAGTACACTCTATCGAGATTTGAACCATGAAACCCTCAGATTTAGGAATACCACCTCATTCACACCATGTTCTTTCCTCCACAGAGATGTGAAAATTTGATTTTGACAGACGTATGCTATTGATTCCCAAAAATAAATGATTCCGATATTTTGAGATGACCTTGGAAAGCCCAAGATATTGACCTTGTCGTCATTTCCTGTTCCGTGTATTCGATTAACTTTCGCCAGGAATAGAATGGGATCTTTTTCTCATTACGTTTTGATCAAAAAGTTCCCAGTGCTTTCTTTCAATCTCTTTTATTGACTAATAACTCCATTGTAGTTGGGCTAAAAATCATATTAAGTCACGTGACTAACAAAAGGCAATCATTACCTCCGATTTTCTTTTTATTACATTGTACTGTGGACGTTACTCGGACTGTTGAGTTCGATAGTTTGTCTTCCGGTGAACTAACGGATATGATTTTTTATTACAAAGCTTTTATTAAATCACTCTGTCTGTCTGTCTGTCTGGTAAAAGTAGTGTACACGTTATATCTTCCGCAACTTTGCACAGTTATTCATTGGCACAGACAAGGCATGAATCAATAAAAAAAAATTAATCCAACTTGTAAATTAATGACTGTTAATTAATTATTTTGTTTGATACCAAAAAGGGAAACTAACCTCTCAGTATTCATATATATTACAAAATTTGTTGGGTTTAGTCCCCTTTAATATTTGTTAGCGCTATTTCTCCCACATGCTTTCTCCGATCAAGTTAATACTTTAAGAAACTCTTTATTGTACGAGATAAAACAGGAATCGACCAAAACAAACAAAAAATTAATCAATTATTATTGTTAAATAATTATTTTATTTGATATCAAATGAGGGAAATAATTTACACATTGTACATATAGTTTAAAGGGCGAAATTCTTTCCCTTTAGATAGACTATGTTGTTGTTTTTTTGCGAGCTCTGTTATACTTTAAAAAACTATGAAAGGTTACATCCAGCAAAGGTAAGCATATAATAAGTATACGTATTTATTGTCAAGAACAAACCACTTTATGTGTAAACATGTCTGTTATTGTCTGACGTTTACTTATAGAAATTGGACTACCGTACCACACCATATATTGGTAAGGTCATATAGTCATCCTCTGTTTGGGACCCATCAACTCAAGAAGAAAACATATATAATTTATAACAAATATGAAATAGCACCAAAGATTTATAAGAAAAGAATATTCTCATTTGATTAGAATAACACCGTTAGAAAAATCATTGACTTTAGAGACACTTCATAACCGATGACGAACAAGAAGTTATAATACACAAAACACGGAACTTACAAATACAAAAACAAAATCAAAGAAAATACTCAAAAAAAATAACACAAAGTGAAATGCAAATTTCTTATTCCATATGCTAGGACAAATTGTTACTAATGCTTCTTCTTCCCTAGTGATATTAGAGCATAGAATGGGTTGCCCGATTCAGTCAAGATAGCCAATGATTTAGCAACGTTAGTCACTGATTAACATGCTTGATTAGATTGACATATGAAGCGCGTACGATGTAATTATGTTCAGTGACGCTGGCCTAAGCTCTTGTACAATGTTGATGTGCTCCTGTCTAAGCTCTTATTCAATGTTGAGTGGCTCCAGTCTAAGCTTTTATACCATGTTGAGTGGCTCCAGTCTAAGCTCTTATACAATGTTGAGTGGCTCCAGTCTAAGCTCTTATACAATGATCATTGGCTCCAGTCTATGCTCCTACACAATGTTCTGTGGCTCTGGCCAAACCTCCTACACAATGTTCTGTGGCTCTGGTCAAACCTCCTACACAATGTTCTGTGGCTCTGGTCTAAGCTCCTACACTATGTTCTGTGGTTCTGGTCAAACCTCCTACACAATGTTCTGTGGCTCTGGTCTAAGCTCCTACACTATGTTCTGTGGTTCTGGTCAAACCTCCTACACAATGTTCTGTGGCTCTGGTCAAACCTCCTACACAATGTTCTGTGGCTCTGGTCTAAGCTCCTACACTATGTTCTGTGGTTCTGGTCAAACCTCCTACACAATGTTCTGTGGCTCTGGTCAAACCTCCTACACAATGTTCTGTGGCTCTGGTCAAACCTCCTACACAATGTTCTATGGCTCTTGCCAAACCTCCTACACAATGTTCTATGGCTCTGGTCTAAGCTCCTACACAATATTCTGTGGCTCTGGTCAAACCTCCTACACAATGTTCTGTGGCACTAGTCAAACCTCCTACACAATGTTCTGTGGCTCTGGTCTAAGCTCCTACACAATGTTCTGTGGCTCTGGTCAAACCTCCTACACAATGTTCTGAGGCTCTGGTCAAACCTCCTACACAATGTTATGTGGCTCTAGTCAAACCTCCTACACAATGTTCTGTGGCTCTGGTCTAAGCTCCTACACAATGTTCTGTGGCTCTGGTCTAAGCTCCTACACAATGTTCTGTGGCTCTGGTCAAACCTCCTACACAATGTTCTGTGGCTCTGGTCAAACCTCCTACACAATATTCTGTGGCTCTGGTCAAACCTCCTACACAATGTTCTGTGGCTCTAGTCAAACCTCCTACACAATGTTCTGTGGCTCTGGTCTAAGCTCCTACACAATGTTCTGTGGCTCTGGTCAAACCTACACAATGTTCTGTGGCTCTGGTCAAACCTCCTACACAATGTTCTGTGGCTCTGGTCAAACCTCCTACACAATGTTCTGTGGCTCTAGTCAAACCTCCTACACAATGTTATGTGGCTCTGGTCTAAGCTCCTACACAATGTTCTGTGGCTCTGGTCAAACCTCCTACACAATGTTCTGTGGCTCTGGTCAAACCTCCTACACAATGTTCTGTGGCTCTAGTTAAACCTCCTACACAATGTTATGTGGCTCTAGTCAAACCTCCTACACAATGTTATGTGGCTCTAGTCAAACCTTCTACACAATGTTCTGTGGCTCTGGTCTAAGCTCCTACACAATGTTCTGTGGCTCTGGTCAAACCTCCTACACAATGTTCTGTGGCTCTGGTCTAAGCTCCTACACAATGTTCTGTGGCTCTAGTCAAACCTCCTACACAATGTTCTGTGGCTCTGGTCTAAGCTCCTACACAATGTTCTGTGGCTCTGGTCAAACCTACACAATGTTCTGTGGCTCTGGTCAAACCTCCTACACAATGTTCTGTGGCTCTGGTCAAACCTCCTACACAATGTTCTGTGGCTCTAGTCAAACCTCCTACACAATGTTATGTGGCTCTGGTCTAAGCTCCTACACAATGTTCTGTGGCTCTGGTCAAACCTCCTACACAATGTTCTGTGGCTCTGGTCAAACCTCCTACACAATGTTCTGTGGCTCTAGTTAAACCTCCTACACAATGTTATGTGGCTCTAGTCAAACCTCCTACACAATGTTATGTGGCTCTAGTCAAACCTTCTACACAATGTTCTGTGGCTCTGGTCTAAGCTCCTACACAATGTTCTGTGGCTCTGGTCAAACCTCCTACACAATGTTCTGTGGCTCTGGTCAAACCTCCTACACAATGTTCTATGGCTCTGGTCAAACCTCCTACACAATGTTCTGTGGCTCTGGTCAAACCTCCTACACAATGTTCTGTGGCTCTAGTCAAACCTCCTACACAATGTTCTGTGGCTCTGGTCTAAGCTCCTACACAATGTTCTGTGGCTCTGGTCAAACCTCCTACACAATGTTCTATGGCTCTGGTCAAACCTCATACACAATGTTCTGTGGCTCTGGTCAAACCTCCTACACAATGTTCTGTGGCTCTGGTCTAAGCTCCTACACAATGTTCTGTGGCTCTGGTCTAAGCTCCTACACAATGTTCTGTGGCTCTGGTCTAAGCTCCTACACAATGTTCTGTGGCTCTGGTCAAACCTCCTACACAATGTTCTGTGGCTTTGGTCAAACCTCCTACACAATGTTCTGTGGCTCTGGTCTAAGCTCCTACACAATGTTCTGTGGCTCTGGTCTAAGCTCCTACACAATGTTCTGTGGCTCTGGTCTAAGCTCCTACACAATGTTCTGTGGCTCTAGTCAAACCTCCTACACAATGTTCTGTGGCTCTGCTCAAACCTCCTACACAATGTTCTGTGGCTCTTGTCAAAGTTCCTACATAAAGTTCTGTGGTTCCATTCTAAGCTCTTAAATAATTTTCAGTGTGTTTAATCTAAGCTCTAAAGTTTCAAACCTTACGTTCAATAAAAGACTATTTCAAAAACAATTGGCAAACAACGGACGTTACAATACAAGATACATAAAATGAGGATCTATTTTACACGTAAACTGAATCCAATATTTTTTTTTCCATTGTTGATTCACACACTAGTGTAATGATTTGATTGAAAAAAATGGATTTAAGCGGAAATTTTTTTTTTTAAATGCAGATAACTCACACATCCGATTTTCTTAAAGTAGTCTCCCATTCCCGCTTCCGGTAAAATCCATGAAAATGGAAAAAAGCTTTTTTAATGTGAGAGAACTGGCTGTTGGATGTGTCTCAGAAGTTAATATAACATGAAGAAGGAATAGTATAATTGAAATTTGGTTCATTCTTCTCTGTCATTTGTCATTGATCGAATTTAATTCTGATGTTCTTTCTACCTTTTTACCTGCCTGGGTGGACCACTTCGGGGGCCGATTTTGAGTTTGTGTTTCCACACAAACTGTCTTTGTAACCTTGTTACTAATACTATCACTTTATGTTTTTATCACATGTAAGATTGTAATTCTAATTAATAAACTGTATAAATTAAAAAAATGGTTTCTGTATTATGGACTAATGGTAGTCACCGTAGTAAACTGTACACCTTATACTTATTTAATATGTATAAAGACGACCTAATTCCATTACTATCTGTTACAAATTTATTAACGCTTATATTTTAAAGTGCTTAAAAATAGGGCACATATGAATATGAACCAAACATAGACATAAATAAATATAGACTAGCCGATTAAAGAGTTTTATGAAACGAAAATTTGTGACTTGTAATTTTGTGTACTTAATTATACAGCATTTATGGGCAGTATAAAAGTTAAGTATTCATATCTATTTCAGCCGTAACCTATATAAGTATTGCAATATTTTCACTAGTGTTTTTTTTTAAATCTCTCAGAATGAAGATCACGCAATTTTTCATAATTCGGAAATCCAAATACAATAGATATACATGTTTTCAAGTTACATGAAGTTACTTCCTTCGGCCAGTCTATATTTATTTATGTCTATGGAACCAAACCTATTTTATTAGACTATTTTCTATCGTCTTCTTTAAACACGCATTTGCACCATTCAGTATTCACACTAAGCTGCGCAAGTAATCTCTATATACATGTAGTTAGATGTCAGTCATGAAAGAAAAACTGTGAAGACTTATATAAAAATAATACACCATATAAGGAGATCCCATCCAGTGTTATTTGCCTTATACGTGTTACCAATCTGTCAGAATACATTCTCATGAGTTAATATCGTTAATAACTAATATATAAAATTAGGTTTATATTTAATCCTTTGGTAATTTTCACATATCGACTAATAAACTCAGTAGTCTCCTTTTGTTTAGCTTTCGATTTTTTAGATTTTGTTTCCGTTATTTAAGCAATAAAATGCAGTAAAGAAAAAAAAGTACCCCTTTCAGACCTTGTAATATATAGGATCTGTAAAGGTCATCTGTTTCTGTGGCGCACGGTTTACGAGGATGTCACGTGGCCAGCACAACGACCAACATCCTTTACCTTCCAAAACTAAAATCAGAAACCTATAAGATGTGGGTGGGCTCAGGGGCGCCCTAAAAATCAAGAAATTGAAAATCCCATTCTTCACCGAGATTCGAACCCCGGACTCCAGGTTCGAAAGCCATTAAATGAGTACCCTATTGTTAAATAAAACAAAGATATTGATATCTCGATCTTGACGGGAACATTTCCATTTAGATGCACAGTTATATTTCCTGGCTTGCACGCAACAAGCTATTTATTCGTGACTATTTTTGGAATAAACATCAAAGACAGATTGTGGGTAGGAGAGTTATGTTTTTTATATATGTAGAGATTTAGACATATCAACAGATGAAAGATGCACTACTGTCCAGAGTTGGACACAGCAATCTACACAAGAAGACAACAAAACAATAAAAGCAAGCATGGCGCCGCCTCG
Source organism: Biomphalaria glabrata (assembly GCF_947242115.1). NCBI lineage: Eukaryota > Metazoa > Mollusca > Gastropoda > Planorbidae > Biomphalaria > Biomphalaria glabrata. The sequence continues at coordinate 3,475,296 of NC_074721.1, read as the reverse complement.
GTATGGAATCATTGATAGACACCCTGCCTACTAATCGATTCCGCCCTCGTCTGAAGCAATCGTCCGTACTCAAGACTCCCACACTCGTGAACACGACTTCGCCCTGAATCAACATTTAAAGTGTTTCGGGTTCAGCGTGGCGATGTGTTCGGGGCCGGCAAAGGAACGGGCAGTGATGGAAGCGTTCAAGGATCGAGAGAAGCAGAGCGAGAAGAAGAGGGCTATCTAGGAGATCAGGGGCGTTTTGCAAGGCGGGCTGGAGGAGTGCAAGATAGGAGAAGACTAAGAAAGAGAGAACTGAAGATACAGATAGGGAGAAGCTGAGAGACAAGAGTCGGGGAAAATGGTGTTAAGAGAGAGAAAAGGAGACTGAGAGAGTGTGTGAGAGAGTATGTGAGAGAGTGTGTGTGAAAGTGTGTGAGAGCGTGTGTGAGAGAGTGTGAGAGAGTGGGTGTGAGAGAGTGTGTGTGAAAGTGTGTGAGAGAGTGTGTGAGAGAGTGTGTGAGAGAGTGTGTGAGAGAGTGTGTGACAGAGTGTGTGACAGAGTGTGTGAGAGTGTGTGAGAGAGTGTGTGAGAGAGTGTGTGAGAGAGTTTGTGAGAGAGTGTGTGAGAGAGAGATTGAGAGTTTATGTAAGAGAATAAGAGCGCGTGAAAGATTTAAATAGAGTGAGAAAATGAGAGAGAGGGGGAGAAAGAGGGAGGGAGAGAGAGAGAGAGAGAGATTGTGAAAAAGGAAAGAGTGTGACTGACTGAGAGAGAGTTTAAACCATCATATATATATATATATATATATTTATACAGTGCCGGTACTCAGTGGTTAGGTGCCGGTACTCAGTAGTTGATTGTCTAACTTTTAACAATTAAAAATTAACAATATACTTTAAAATACAAGAAAAGTAATAATTTTGTCAAAAAAGGTGCCGGTACGCCGTACCGGTGCGTACCGTCACAAATAAAGCCCTTTGTATATATATATATAACTCCATACCTTATTAATCTTTGAACTCGAAGACCAGCCTCATTATTATTATTATTATGTTAGAAACGAACGAATATTCATTCTCTAGCGCTGTCAGGGTCGCGTTTCGCTAAAGAGAATCAAAATTCATCGTAGTCCCTTAAATATTTCCCACTGATATTATTATTTTCATTATTATTATTATTATTTGTCACAGCTTTCCTATTATATAACTCTGTAGAATCTACCTTAGGTCTGGATACGTCTAGGTGTCCCTGGTTCAGTTCTAGTTAACGAAATAAAACAATGAAACCACTAGATCAAACACATAAACTTTAATCAGCTTTACTGCATATCACACACGCTGGTCTCTCTCTGATCAACTAAAACACACTTCCGGTCATTCGCGCAGAATGTAAAAATAGATTATACAGTATTATACATACATACACACATTCATCCGTGACATTATTATTATTATTTTTATGTAACATATAAACATCAGTAAACAAAAAAAAAAAAAAAACAGATTAGGAGTAATATAGAAACATCCTGACACATCACCTTCATGACAAATAATGTGACGTGTACTTTAGGGAAATCTTTGTAATGTTTCTATTTCTAGTTCATGTCTAAAAACATTCTTTTTTTTCTCTTCACTTCATATTATTACAGATATTTTCTATTATTCCACTTAATATTCACGATTCCCTGTTCCGACAATAAGATTGACAGGTCATCCTCAATATGGGGGTCAAGTCTGTTAGAACTCAAACAGTTGAAGTGATAACTTAGTCACAGTTCTTGTATGCAAATATGGTTTCAGTTTTATGGCTTGATTATAAGAGCATGACAGTTAACGCTGCCTACGTGATCGTCTGCTGGCCTTGTGTTATTTCTTCTCGGCAAGGACAGCTTCAGTTTGACTTTGTTCAATCAAGATATTTGACTTTGTTCAATCAAGATATTTGACTTTGTTCAATCAAGATATTTGACTTTGTTCAATCAAGATATTTGACTTTGTTCAATCAAGATATTTGACTTTGTTCAATCAAGATATTTGACTTTGTTCAATCATGATATTTGACTTTGTTCAATCATGATATTTGACTTTGTTCAATCAAGATATTTGACTTTGTTCAATCAAGATATTTGACTTTGTTCAATCAAGATATTTGACTTTGTTCAATCATGATATTTGACTTTGTTCAATCAAGATATTTGACTTTGTTCAATCAAGATATTTGACTTTGTTCAATCAAGATATTTGACTTTGTTCAATCAAGATATTTGACTTTGTTCAATCAAGATATTTGACTTTGTTCAATCAAGATATTTCCCACTCTGGATAATGATATTGGCTTTATTTTTATTAGCGTATCCAAAATTAATAAACCAGGAGATACAGGCCTACCAATTGTATGAAGACCCACCAATAGTGACGCAAAAAGGAACAGTCTCTGTGGGAGCTGGTCACCTTGAAAGAATGTCAGAGAACAGAGAAACTATGTTTGTAAAATGTTTTACATGTTTCGGATGTTCCTTCAGAGTTGAAGATAGTTACTTCCTAGTCCAAACCTCCCGCAGGACGACGGGGGTTGGGAGCGGGCAGGGTTTGAACCCTGGACCATCGATAAATCTGAACGACAGTCCAGCGCGCAAACCGCACGACCAGAATAGTATTCCAGCAAAATCAACAAGGTAGGCGCCCCTAAGGCAGACTACAAATACGATGGATTAAGAGGCAGATCTACAGAGGTCGGGCATGAAGATCTGAATGGAATGGTGAGCTGAAGTAGGTCATAGCCCTCCATGGGTTGTGGCGCCACTGGCTACGGGATGGATCTATAAGTAATTTATTTAGCACGTGGTAATAGGGTACGTTACTGTACACCAGAGTACACCCTGGAGTGGCACGACATCCCCTTAAGGGGGCGCCACGTCCTGACAAAAGGGTGAGGATGAGCGAAACCTGTCACATTATTTTGTTAAGTAGTACAAAAAAAAAATAGGTTTGATGACAGTAGGCGGTTAATATGTCTTGATATCACTGGGAGCTATATCTAATGACTCAGTATCCAATGTATACCGGTAAAACTCTTAATATACTTTTATGTGTATGCAATTCCTATTTACAAAATAAATTAATTTAATCATGTAAGTATAAACCACGAAAAGACTGAACACTTAATATATATATATATGTGGGAAGGGTGGTGTAGAGGCTGGACATACTGGTTAGCATACATCCTGGCTACCTATGAAGGGGGCTCGAGATTCGACACCCGAATCGGGCAGAGTTGTGTTTACTGAGCGCCTAAAGGCAGCACGGAAAACAACTCCCAGATACCCCCTCCCCCCCCCCACTGGTCCACAAATGAGATTGGACCAAAGCGCTCTGAGCATGATATAAGCATGAAAGTAGCGCTTTATAAAAGCGATAATTATTATTATTATATAAACACCTATCTATAATACACTATTATTTATTTATGAGTTTATAGAAATAAAAAAAATTATGTGATTTTTTAGTTCTACTAGTCTTGGTAGAAACTCAAATCTTCTAGAAGATTCAGTGTAAAAAAACAACTTCCTGTTTATATTTCTGTGGAAACCTACATCACGCTACATATTGATATATAAATAAATAATTATATGTACATAAGAATATCTTATTTGTACTTTTATATATTTAGAAGTTTCGCACATTTAATGGTCTATTTATACTCTGCTTATATTGATGTTGATTTAAAATTGAAACTGGATCACAGTTTTGAGTTTTATATACTAGAATCCAAATGTTTTATACAAGAAACAAGTGTGTTTTAAACTGACATTGTAACAAAAAGACAAAGAAATCCCATAGCTAAGCCATATCCAGGTTTCCTGTGGGCTGTTTAATATTAAGCTCGTCCAGGCGTCGATATTGACAGTTCAAGGTCTGATGAAGTCTACATTTTAAGTTCCACTGTTGAAAACCTGCATTATTAAGTTTTCATTTTTTGTTTGTCTTCTGGTGGAGAATCAAGCCAGGTCATTGCCTGGTCCTGGGTTAAATAAAGATACTGCGATGGGAGGTCTCCTTTATAATAATAATAATAATAATAATAATGGCCGCCGGAAGCTATGGCGTGTTTTCCTTCTCTCTGACTCAGTGCACTTTTTAGCGAGATCAAGGAAGTATTTGTACTCTAGACTTTACAGATACTGAAGTACTGCTACATGGTTGTAGGTCTGCATATATTTAGGATGTTTTTATGCATTGGGTTTGAAAACTTTCTTAGTTTTAAGATCACTTCTTATCCTAGGCTAGGGACGCCATTTTCGCTGCGTCACTTCCATGATTACTAGACCTAGATCTAAAAAGCTTGTTTACTGAGACAGTAGATCAAAATAAACCAGTCAACGCACGTTCATTTTTTTTATCTTCATTTTTGAATTTTGAGGAAATAGAACGGACCCATTGCTTCTTCCAGGACAGTGATGAATATGAAATAAATTAGGCGGTAAATATTATTCACCAATGAGTCGAGTGTTTACTGAGGGTAATTCACAACCTCATGACCAAACACAAGAGGTCGGTCTACTCCCTGACTCGCACCCCACACAATTGAGAGGTGCTGTTGGTGGTAGAACAAGAGGAGCCAAAAGGATCAAATGGACGAGAGAAATGAATATAGACATTATGAAATCGTTCTTCCGTGTAAACATTTGTGATGATAAACCTCTCCCAGGTTATAGGCAAAAACTCTCCCTGGAATTTAACAAATTATACCCTAATCTAAACCTTACAGAGCAGAATGTTGTAGACAGAAGATCTGTAATAATTAAAAAATGCCTACACCCCAAGTCCTCCACCATAAGGTTATACCTGCCCAGGAAGGATGGGGGTCGTGGATTGCAGAACATCTTCAAATTGTGTAAGATGCAAGTTTTAAAAATACGATCAAAACTGCTCGCCTCCAGCAACAAATTAGTTTCCTTCCTACGGAAGTACGACTCCGATCGGTAAGGACACTCCCCCTTATTATAAATACTCTCCGCAAGAGGTTCTCGAGTCTACTGAACATTTGCTGTACTGGGATAGGCCTATTCTGACCGACAAAACGGTAGATTTCAATCGCCCGGATCTGCTGTTCATCGATAAAAAAGAAAAAACCGCTACCATTATCGATATCGCCGTACCACTGTCTCATAATTTAAGAAAAACTGAGATAGAAAAACAAAGAAAATATGGGAACCTGGGCTTGGAGATTAAGCGTCTATGGAAATTGTCCAAAATAACAATATACCCCATTGTTATATCAACCGAGGGGATAATAACAACTGACCTCACAGACACATTCAAGGCCCTTAACATTCCTAGGAACATATTCGTTGCCTGTCAGAGGGCGGTACTGCTGCAGACCTGCCACATCACCAGAAAATTCCTCAGTGGAAACTGTTAAAGGGACTACGATGAATTTTGTTTCTCTTTAGCGAAACTCGACCCTGGCAGTGCCAGAGAATGACTACTCGTTCATTTCTAACATAATAATAATAATAATAATAATAATAATCTTTATTATCCGTAAGGAAATTTGTCTTACAATTTGTGCATTACACCAAACAAAAAACATTATAACTATAAGAAACCAAAGTGTACATTCACGCCAGACTCTCTCATATACAACGAGGAAACTTGTTTCCGCTTGGTTTCAAAAGTTTAACTTAAGGTTGAAAGAAATTGTCAGTGTGACATCTAACTATCAATAATTTAAAGGTATCAGTTCGTCAGAGTCTCAATCACTATTGTAAGCAGGGTCGGATTTACGACAGTGCAAGACTGTGAATTCCCCATAGTTACACCTTCAAAGGAGCCTCCCAATTTCCGAAATTTAAAATGTAAATAAAACATAAAACAATAAGAGAAAAGATTTAAATTTATAAGTTCTCTTATTCTTTAAAAGTATCACGTGAATATCGTATATGCTGCGGGACACACATTTGAGACCCTTGAAGATATATTTGAGACCCCAGGACACACATTTGAGACCCAGAGAAAAACCATTATTCAAGAAATGCGCATAATACGAAAAGAAAACTTTAAATAGACTGCCGCGGGTCTGCTTTATATGAGATGCGGAAAAATATGTAGGTCGCAACCGGGTTTGTCTAGTCATATGAAACACTGCACTCGTTTTTAATCTTCAGAATCGAAGACATTGCCATTATATATATATAGAGAGAGAGAGAGAGTGCGAAGAAGACAGCCATCAGCGAAAAGCTAAGAGCGACAGAAAACTACGAGCAAAAGGAAGCAATACTGCAACAGACTCAAACCAACGCGCTGCTGTGTCCTTGTCTTCGGTTAGCTTTTCAAAGAGAAGATTGAAGACCCCTGGGTACTATCCTAGACAATAAACTAAATTTTACTGCAAATACTGATTATATCAGCAAAAAAGGGCAGCAAAGATTACGATTACTAAGAAAACTGTCCTCGTTTAATGTTAGCGAAAAGGCCTTGGCTATGTTTTATCACGCTCACATCTGCAATATTTTAAGTTTCAATATCACCGCCTGGTATGGCAATCTGAGCATTAAAAATAAAAATAAACTTTATAGAATCCTAAATGCTGCTGGCAAAACCATTGGCAAAAAACAAACCCCATTTGGGCAGTTGTTTGAGACAAACATCTATAAAAAAGCTAACAAGATCCTCGAAATAAAGAATCACCCTTTGTGTCAGGATTTGGGGATTTTAACATCACAAAAGAGATACAAGACACCGATAGCAAAGACAAACAGACACAAACACTCTTTTGTTACCCTGGCAATCAAATCATTAAATAAGAACAACCTGGTATAAACTTTGTCACATGTAAATTATGAGTGAGTCTGGAATGAATGTACACTTTGGTTTCTTATAGTTATAATGTTTTTTGTTTGGTGTAATGCACAAATTGTAAGACAAATTTCCTTACGGAAAATAAAGATTATTATTATTATTATTATTATTATTATTAAATACATGTTTAACACCCCTGAATACATGTTTGAGACACATGAATACATGTTTGAAACCCCTGAATACATGTTTGAGACCCCTGGATACATGTCTGAGACCCCTGGATACATTTTTGAGACCCCTAAATACATGTTTGAGACCCCTGGATACATGTTTGAGACCCCTGGATACATGTTTGAGACCCCTGGATAGATGTTTGAGACCCCTAAATACATGTTTGAGACCCCTGGATACATGTTTGAGACCCCTGGATACATGTTTGAGACCCCTGGATAGATGTTTGAGACCCCTGGATACATGTTTGAGATCCCTGAATACATGTTTGAGACCCCTGGATACATGTCTGAGACCCCTGAATACATGTTTGAGACCCCTGGATAGATGTTTGAGACCCCTGGATACATGTCTGAGACCCCTGAATACATGTTTGAGACCCCTGAATACATGTCTGAGACCCCTAAATACATGTTTGAGACCCCTGGATACATGTTTGAGACCCCTGGATACATGTTTGAGACCCCTGGATAGATGTTTGAGACCCCTAAATACATGTTTGAGACCCCTGGATACATGTTTGAGACCCCTGGATACATGTCTGAGACCCCTGAATACATGTTTGAGACCCCTGGATACATGTCTGAGACCCCTGAATACATGTTTGAGACCCCTGGAATTAATAGCCATCTTCAAGTTCGTAGTAAATAAGATTGTGTTGACCGGGGACGAGGTGACTGAGTGGTTAAGCGCTTGGCTTCCGAACCTGGGGTTCTGGGTTCGAATCTCGAGGAAGATTGGGATTTTGATTTTCGGGATTTTTAGGGCGCCCCTGAGTCCACCCAACTCTGATGGGTACCTGACTTTAGTTGGGGAAAGTAAAGACGGTGATCGTTGTTCTGGCCACATGACACCCTGTTCGTTAACCGTTGGCAGAAGGAAACAGATGACCTTAACATCACCTGCCATATAGACCGCCTGGTCTGAAAGTGGAACTTTTTACTTTATATATTTAATTTAGGGGCCTATTTAAGTTCTTAATTGAACTCGACACATAGTCCGCTCTATGATTAGGTTTGCGAGGTCTAGAAGTTTAACTTTCCTCATGTTGCCATTCTGAATGTTTACTTACAGTATTTAAGCAAAACTTAAATAATCTACGACTGCTTTATAAGAAATAATGTGCTGTGTAAAAGTCTCCACAAACAAGTCAGTCAAGAGAGCCAACAGTTGAAGTCTTGGCAGTAATAACTTTATGGCCTCTTGGGCAGCCCTGGACCTGTGGGTAGTGACTGATGTCGGCCATTAATGTAGGTCAAACTAGGTCAGACTAGGTGTTATGTTTTATGTTGGGCTGAGAAGAATGTTCTTAAAATGCATAATTTTGTCATTTTTTAATACGAATCTACAATGTCTTCATGTTACGGAGATCTTGCAATGCCATCAAAATCATTTAGCGCACTCATTAGTTATCTCATATAGTATAATAACTTATGGAAGTGATATCTTATCTTAGACAATTTCTAACAATATTCTTTTTCTGTAACTATAATTATTCACTTATTTTACTAAAATATATTATGCACACATGACATAAATAGCTGTTTACAGCAAGCTGTTTAGTATCTCGAACAAGGGAACGAAATTGTACAATAATGAAGAAGTGGTATTAGCTGAATTAGCCCCCTTTTCATAAGTCTCCGATTTAAATTGAAACAAAAAAAAAATGCTTAACTATACAACCTTCTCTAAGTACCTCGCTAGCAGAGTGGTTAGCAGTTGGCCCTAGAAGGCTGAGCCAAGAATTAGACTATGCTAAAATCCCTTTCCTTCTCCTCCCCCCCCCCTAACTAGTCCAGATAAGTGATAGTCCAAATAAGTGATAGTTCAAATAAGTGATAGTTCAAATAAGTGATAGTTCAAATAAGTGATAGTTCAAATAAGTGATAGTCGAGATAAGTGATAGTTCAAATAAGTGATAGTTCAAATAAGTGATAGTTCAAATAAGTGATAGTTCAAATAAGTGATAGTTCAAATAAGTGATAGTTCAAATAAGTGATAGTTCAAATAAGTGATAGTTCAAATAAGTGATAGTCGAGATAAGTGATAGTTCAAATAAGTGATAGTTCAAATAAGTGATAGTTCAAATAAGTGATAGTTCAAATAAGTGATAGTTCAAATAAGTGATAGTTCAAATAAGTGATAGTTCAAATAAGTGATAGTTCAAATACGTGATAGTTCAAATAAGTGATAGTTCAAATAAGTGATAGTTCAAATAAGTGATAGTCGAGATAAGTAATAGTTCAAATAAGTGATAGTTCAAATAAGTGATAGTTCAAATAAGTGATAGTTCAAATAAGTGATAGTTCAAATAAGTGATAGTTCAAATAAGTGATAGTCGAGATAAGTGATAGTTCAAATAAGTGATAGTCGAGATAAGTGATAGTTCAAATAAGTGATAGTTCAAATAAGTGATAGTTCAAATAAGTGATAGTTCAAATAAGTGATAGTTCAAATAAGTGATAGTTCAAATAAGTGATAGTCGAGATAAGTGATAGTTCAAATAAGTGATAGTTCAAATAAGTGATAGTCGAGATAAGTGATAGTTCAAATAAGTGATAGTTCAAATAAGTGATAGTTCAAATAAGTGATAGTTCAAATAAGTGATAGTTCAAATAAGTGATAGTTCAAATAAGTGATAGTCGAGATAAGTGATAGTTCAAATAAGTGATAGTTCAAATAAGTGATAGTCGAGATAAGTGATAGTTCAAATAAGTGATAGTTCAAATAAGTGATAGTTCAAATAAGTGATGGTCGAGATAAGTGATAGTTCAAATAAGTGATAGTTCAAATAAGTGATAGTTCAAATAAGTGATAATTCAAATAAGTGATAGTTCAAATAAGTGATAGTTCAAATAAGTGATAGTTCAAATAAGTGATAGTTCAAATAAGTGATAGTTCAAATAAGTGATAGTCGAGATAAGTGATAGTTCAAATAAGTGATAGTTCAAATAAGTGATAGTCGAGATAAGTGATAGTTCAAATAAGTGATAGTTCAAATAAGTGATAGTTCAAATAAGTGATAGTTCAAATAAGTGATATTTCAAATAAGTGATAGTTCAAATAAGTGATAGTCGAGATAAGTGATAGTTCAAATAAGTGATAGTTCAAATAAGTGATAGTCGAGATAAGTGATAGTTCAAATAAGTGATAGTTCAAATAAGTGATAGTTCAAATAAGTGATGGTCGAGATAAGTGATAGTTCAAATAAGTGATAGTTCAAATAAGTGATAGTTCAAATAAGTGATAATTCAAATAAGTGATAGTTCAAATAAGTGATAGTTCAAATAAGTGATAGTTCAAATAAGTGATAGTTCAAATAAGTGATAGTCGAGATAAGTGATAGTCAAGATAAGTGATAGTCGAGATAAGTGATAGTCCAAATAAGTGATAGTCGAGATAAGTGATAGTCCAGATAAGTGACAGTCGAGATAAGTGATAGTCCAGATAAGTGATAGTCGAGATAAGTGATAGTCGAGATAAGTGATAGTCCAGATAAGTGTCAGTCGAGATAAGTGATAGTCCAGATAAGTGATAGTCGAGATAAGTGATAGTCCAGATAAGTGACAGTCGAGATAAGTGATAGTCCAGATAAGTGATAGTCGAGATAAGTGATAGTCGAGATAAGTGATAGTCCAGATAAGTGTCAGTCGAGATAAGTGATAGTCCAGATAAGTGATAGTCGAGATAAGTGATAGTCCCAATAAATGATAGTCGAGATAAGTGATAGTCCATATAAGTGATAGTCCAAATAAGTGATAGTCCAAATAAGTGATAGTCCATATAAGTGATAGTCCAAATAAATGATAGTCAGGATAAATGATAGTCCAGGTAAGTGATAGTCTAGATAAGTGATAGTCCCAATAAGTGTAGTCCAGGTAAGGGATAGTCTAAATATATGATAGTCCAGATAAGTGATATTCCAAATAAGTGATAGTCTAGATAAGTGATACTCCAAAAGAGTGATAGTCCAGATACGTGATAATCCAAATAAGTGATAGTCCAGATAAGTGATAGTCCAGATAAGTGATAGTCCAGATAAGTAATAGGATCATAGCGAATTGAGAAAGCTAAAAGCATGAAATAGCGCTAAATAGCAATAATTAGTAAAACAAAAGAATGTATTAATCGCACAGATCTATTGCTGTTAGTCTAGATCTATTACAAATTTAACTACATGACAGATTCAAACTAATTGATACAAATACACTACGTATAATCTTTTATTTTTAAAAGTGTTTTTTTTTTAAATCTTTTTCTTGTTGAAAATAGAGTGTACTCGCGGCATTAAAAAATGATTATTATTATGATTAATTAATAAATTTCAAGTGAAATAAGTCTCATTATCATCTGTATTAATTGTAACATTAGAAACAAAAGCCGTGTAAAAAAAGTTTTCTTCATGATCAAATTCATCATCCTCAACATCATAATCATCACATAATCATCACATAATCATCACATAATCATCACATAATCATCACATAATCATCACCATCACATAATCATATGAATAGGATGTGTGCGATGTCTATGATATCTACATATCACAGCATCTGTCATCTGTGATTATATCAGTAACATATGTGATATTTTTGCAATATATGTGATGTCCGTCGCGTATCGTGGTGTATGTCATGTTGGACGATTGAAAGAGTTGAAATGGTCGAAAATCGATTGCGAAATCCAAACATACAAGAAACATACAGAGGGACGTAACGCAAGCGTTGTAACATTTTAAAACAATCTCTCAAAATGTTGCACTTTAAATTCTCGATTATTTTGTACGTTCCCTTACATCATACCAACACCTCTTCCTTTCTTCATATCCCTTACTCTTCTTTGTCTACTGCTACTGTATTTTATTACTAAAATAGAGAATATAGCCCTTATGTTTAAATATAAGCAAAGGGGAGATTACTGTAAATGAAAAGTGATCATCCCATATGTATATATACATATCCAGACATTCGTTGATTGTAAGATTTAGGGGTGAAGCACTCAACATAACAGATCTGTTTTAGGAAGGAGGGGGGGAGTGTAGGTGGGGGATGCTACAAACCTGGTGTTGCGGTGTGCACCGAGAGAGTTAATGGGCCAGTTTTAATTGGAAAGTGTTTCCGCTAATTTTATGGGTTGTCCCTGGACTGTGTCAAGAGTGTAGCTCAGATCAAAATTATGTATGAATTTTGTAGATATCATTAAAATTAATAAATAAATAAATATACAGATGATGTACAAAAGGCGGAGAGAGAGAGAAAGAGAGAGAGAGAGAGAGAGAGTGAAAGAGAGAGAGGGGTGGGGAGGAGAGAAAAAGAGAGCGAAAGAAAGAAATAAGGAGACATATAAAAGATATAAAAGGTAAGGAAGCGAATGATTATCTTTCAGATATTTAATGTACTTAGGTGAGGTGGCTGAGTGCTAGAGCGCTTGGCTTCACAACAGGAGTTCGAATGCTGGTGAAGACTGTGTGTTTTTTAAAATTTCGAGATCCTCGGGTCTCCTCTGAGTCCATCCAGCTATAATGGGTACCTGGCATTAGTTGGGGAAAAGCAAAGGCGGTTGGACGTTGTGCTGGCCACATGACACCCTTGTTAACAGTTGACCTTTACATCCTCTGTCCTATAGTCGAAAAGGGAAACGGTTTTACTATATATCATGTACAGTGTTGATTTCCAAGACAATGGTTGGGAAAAAATGAAGGAGGTAGGAAGTCATTTTTCTCTTTCTAATCTCTTTTTTCTCTTTCTAATCTCTTTTTCTCTCTCTTTTCCTTTTTTCCCTCCTCTATCCCACTGCACTTTTGTGTTTCTCTTTCTGTCTATGTCTCTCTGTCTCTGTCTCTCTCTATGTCTCTCTCTGTCTCTGTCTCTCTCTATGTCTCTCTCTGTCTCTGTCTGTCTGTCTCTCTGTCTCTGTCTCTCTCTGTCTCTGTCTGTCTCTGTCTCTGTCTCTCTCTGTCCCTGTCTCTCTCTCTGTCTCTCTCTGTCTCTCTCTGTCTCTGTCTCTCTCTGTCTCTCTCTGTCTCTCTCTGTCTCTGTCTCTCTCTGTCTCTCTCTTTCTCTGTCTCTCTCTGTCTCTCTCTGTCTCTCTCTGTCTCTGTCTCTCTGTCTCTGTCCCTGTCTCTCTGTCTCTGACTCTCTCTGTCTCTCTCTGTCTCTATCTCTCTCTGTCTCTGTCTCTCTCTGTCTCTGTCTCTCTGTCTCTGTCACTGTCTCTCTCTGTCTCTGTCTATCTGTCTCTCTCTGTCTCTCTCTCTCTCTCTGTCTCTGTCTCTCTCTTTGCACTTCTTTGCTTTCATTCGTTTCTTTGTCACTCGTTCTCTTCTGTTTTCGTCAGTTCTCTCTCTCTTTCTCTCTCTTTTTCTCTATCACTCTCTCTCTTTCTCTCTATCACTTTCTCTCTCTTTCTCTATATCACTCTTTCTCTCTCTCTCTTTCTCCTTATCACTCTCTCTCTCTATCACTCTTTCTCTCTCTCTCTTTCTCTCTATCACTCTCTCTCTCTTTCTCCCCATCACTCTCTCTTTCTCCCCATCACTCTCTCTTTCTCTCTCTCTCTTTCTCCCTATCACTCTCTCTCTCTCTCTTTCTCCATATCACTCTCTCTCTCTTTCTCTCTATCACTCTATCTCTCTCTCTTTCTCTATATCACTCTTTCTCTCTATCACTCTCTCTTTCTTTCTCTATATCGCTCTCTCTTTCTATCACTCTCTCTTTCTCTCTCTTTTCTCTCTATCACTCTCTCTTTCTTTATCACTCTTTCTCTCTATCACTCTCTTTTTCTTTCTCTATATCGCTCTCTCTTTCTCTCTCTCTCTCTTTAACTATATCACTCTTTCTCTCTATCACTCTCTCTTTCTTTCTCTATATCGCTCTCTTTCTCACTCTCTCTCTCTTTCTCTACATCACTCTCTCTCTTTCTCTCTATCACTCCCTCTCTCTATTTCTCATATCTAACAGACAGACGTTTCATGCTGTAACTCTCTCAATTGGCGATAATACATTTTAATGAGCTCACAATCGGCCTTCAGTTTTAACGTTTCTACAGGGTCAGTTTTAGCTTTTTGTTTTATTTTCTGACAATTAGGGGAGAAAACAGATCTGATTATTACCACTACCTGGACTCGGATAACGCAAGTTCGGTGAAGTCTTATATCGTCACGTGATTGTACCATCATTCCTACACACTTTCTCGATACCATTAATCATTAGGTAAGTTTTGTCAAGTTTATTTTATTGTTAAGTTTTAATATTTTTGACTTGCTACGTGTAATATTTAAAGATATGGCTTGTTCAAAATCATATAGATATGCCTTAATTTGAATTTGTAAACAAATTTTATGCAGCTAGTTTTTCTACGTTAATTTTAAATATTTGAAAACTTTTTAATCGTATTGGTTGATTCCAGTGTCAGTAAACAAACTGCAGTCAAATTTCAAATTTCTAATTAAAAAAATAATACGACATGAAAAGAATATTCATTTTCATTCACTCATAAAGTTAGTCCAACGCTGTTTCTTAATTACAAACTTATAGATAATGCAACAATCTAAAAAGTCCCATTCCAACAAAACTGAAAAAATAAAAGAGACTATTTATTGAAAAACGAAATGATACTATAACAACACAATGTGTGACTAATAAGGATATTCCTTTTAAATTCATAAACTGAATGTTAACATGTGTAAAGATGAATCAGAAGACATTATTACCCTATCATAATCATTACATTTTAATAACGATGTCTAAATATCATATCAAAGGTAAATTACATAACATTGCGATGACTGGGTATATCCTTGACCTTTCGGAATGGAAGACAACAACACTGACCTGCAACGTCACAACATGTGGGCAGCGGAGACCAGTAGCTCGTTGCCACGTCAGACAGAGCTGCGAACTGGCAACGAGCTAGTGGTATAATGCAAGTCAGTGTTCACCCCTTTTATGACGATTTGTATCGAGATCTCAGACAACCGATTTTCATGGTGTTATACCCTACAACAGGTAGTTCAGTAATCTAAACTTCGAGTGGAAAAAAAAAATTGGTGTTATTTTTAAAGATGATGACTTATAGTAAGAGCGATTGCATTCCTCTTAATAACCAATAAATGATATTTAAAAAAAAAATACCCATAACCCCCAGACAAAAGTCATGGTTAAGCGCATGTATAGATCTACTCTAAGTATATAGGATCTAGATATATAGTATAGAATATTCTAGTTTGGCGATAAGCCTATAAAACCAGACCTACAAGAGGCGTGTCAATATAGTCTTTTTATTGATTGATTTATATCTTTAATCAATACATGCTGGAACACCAGTTGAAGTATGCTTGTTTATTATAAAGATTGTTAAGACCTACAGTCAAATTTAAATTTAGAAGATAAAATTTCGAAAAATTATAACTTTCAAACCAAAGAGTTTCTTGGGAAAAATTGGTACAAGTTCTCGTTCTTCCCTAGTACTATTAAAGCATGGAATGGGTTGACTGAATCAGCCAGGAAAACCAATGACTTGGCAGAGTTTAGGGCAATGATTAACATGCATGACTAGATAGACCTTGGAAACGCAGGTAGATAAGAATATAAAAGAGCAAACTTTAAGGAAGGGTCCTTGATTACAAATGGGGAACACAGCATAAAGAGCAAACCTTAAGGAGGGGTCCTTGATTACAGATGTGCGCGGAGGGCGCTGAGACTCAGCGGTAAAGCGCTTGGCTTCTGAACCGTAGTTCCCGGTTTCGAATCCTGGTGAAGACTGAGATTAATAATTTTGGGATCCTTGGGCGCCTCTGAGTCCACCCAGCTGTAAAGGGTACCTTACATTAAAGGCGGTTGGTCGTTGTGCTGGCCACATGAGACTCTCGTTAACTGCAAGCCGCAGAGCTAACATTTACAAGTTCTGAAAGCGGGACTTTACTTAACCTGTGTCCGTGTATGTTTATGGAAGGTTGGCCTCTTTAGTCTCATGAAATATCGCAAAACGAAAATAATTTATATCCAGATGTAATAAATGCCACAGCAGCGCGTAATTCATGACCCTTCGACTTCCTCTTTTCTGAACATTGGGAAGGTGTTGGGGAAGGCTTCCGTGCTGTCTTTAAGGACTTAACAAACAAAACTCAATTAGGATTGAAATCTCAATTTAAATATTCTTAGTTAATCTCTGGCTTTAAACTCGATTTCCTTCAGACGTTTTATCCCACTCAGCCGCACATAACATTGTTTACATTTTAGCTCAATATAGGTCGTTAATCAAACTGATGACATCCATAAAACAGTGGGAGGTGTCTAGAATGTAGTTACTTCCACCTACTTTGTCGTGACACGTCGTCACAATGATGGCATCCATCATCCGCAGAGCACGAAGTGTTGCTCTATCCAAGATGTCGCGCTGCAGTAGAAAAAGTGAATACATCTATTCTGCTGGACACCTGCTTCAACCCAATCGACCCACAATCTAGTCTACGTCCGGTAAATGAGGGTTAATATGGATCACACCTGTCAGAAACGTTAAGTAGTATCTAGTAGCTTAGTAGTTACTATTAGTTCAATAAAGCACAAAAGTCTCCAGTGTTTGACAATGGGTTTGATAAATAACACAGCGTGTTTCCAAATCGTGCCAAAAAAAGATTAATAGTCGAGGAAAACAAAATAGAAAGTCGACGTGCATGTTGAGTAATCATAACCGAAATATCGAATTTG
Source organism: Biomphalaria glabrata (assembly GCF_947242115.1). Classification (NCBI taxonomy): domain Eukaryota; kingdom Metazoa; phylum Mollusca; class Gastropoda; family Planorbidae; genus Biomphalaria; species Biomphalaria glabrata. Next base: position 3,458,566 of record NC_074721.1, on the reverse strand, counting down.
TTGAGAGATGTGTCATAAACATATTTTATTAAAAGAGAGATAGTTGAGATTGAACAAATATCTTAATATCTTAAACAAAAAAAAAAAAGAAAGAGAAACTAAAAAATAAATAAAAATAAAGCAAGATAATACAAGAAGTTTGTGTTAAACATTAACTCCTGGGTGGATTCTTTGGGTCAGTCGCACGAAAATTAAGTAAAAAAAATTGTATACGAATTTGGGATTAACAACAACTGCCTATTAAGCTTTGAGAACAGCAAAATAATTTTTCTCACCTATGAGCTTATTTCTCTCTCTCTCTCTCTCTTTGTCTCTCTCTCTTTCTCTTTCTTCCTCGCATTACTCTATTTTTAGTGTGTTGTTTTAAGTATATAAGAAACATGGCTATGTAGACTCAGGGAATTAGAAATAAAATGTATTTGTCTTCTCATGTAGCAAATCTAATAGTGACAGACAGACAGACAGAGGGGCGATAGGGAGGGAAAAAGACTTATTATAGATATTATCAGTTTAATGTTACACTGTAAAGTAAAAAAAAAAATGCAATTTTTACAGCACAAGTTGACCTTCACAATAGATCTAAAACTTAAGAGTAACCTTGCACAGCTAGATCAAAAGCTCTTTTTCTGATCTATTTCCTGGCGAACAATAAGACTTTGTTGTTCAAACCAGGAATGCTACAAACTTGCTAAGAACCTGTTGTGTAGGTGGAAACTTTAATTGGTTTAATTTATTTGGCATTTTGATTACCAGGTAGTTTTAAAAGCAATGAGGGAGTTGTTACATAAGTATGAATGTAATAAATTACTCTTAGAATGGGAAAGGTAAATGGTATAGAAAGGTATCGAAATAAATAAATATATATATGTATATATATATATATGCTAGGATTGCTCGCTTGAAAGCATAGGTCTTTCTCTGTCTTAAAATATAGTTTGAGTCAGTAACAAACAAGAAAATAATAAGTAGATCTATAGTACATTTAAATTGGTGTTTTTCATGAGTGGCGGTGACTGAGTAGTAGAGGGTTCAAATCCTAGTGCAGACCGGGTTGTTGTTCTTTTATTTCGGGATCCTTAGTGCGCTTTTGAGTCTATCTACCATAGTCGATTTTTAACAGTCATTCACAAGAAAGGGGGATCCACAAATTAATGTAAGAAAGTACTTTGTTTACGTAGGACTTAGGCAACATCGGGTTGTTTCCCTTCTGTGGAATTAAAGGAGTTACTATTTCAAACCACACCGGCTGACTCTACTATGTTGCGTTATTTGATATTTGTCTAGAGATAAATATTTTATAAAGTAGTATGTTAAAATGAGCATTAATAAACTCACAGAACACCTTATACCATACTCTACAGTAATAGTAATAATAATAAATAATAATAATAAAAATCTTTGTTATTCGTCAGGAAATTAGTTCTATAATTGTCTATTACAAAAGAAAAAAAAAACAATACATGATTAAAGAAAACATATGTACAATAGCACACAAGATATATGTTCATACCCCAGTGTCTCTTTAACATTATATGCAAACTTTACAACAGTGAGTTACATATTGATCAATGACTCAATTACCAATGGAACAAGGGAGTTTTGGTGTGTTTTTTTGTGGTTAAAATCTTATATTTTCTTGGTGATGCTAAAATGTTAAAAATCATGTCGACACTGTCATGACTTGATAGCTAGACGCATAGAGGGGCGGGTTAATCGGGAATTTCCTTAGTGACGCGACGGTACATTAAAATCTTGGAACGGAAAAAAGATTGTGTGAGTGTTTATATTAAGAACGCGCGACTACAAAATACAACACCTCAAGTCACAGCACTAACAAATTTCTCAACAGAAATAATAACACCTCTCTCAACAGCACGCGACACTGGACAGTGGACAACGTGAAATAATGGACCGGCATCTCTCTGGACATCCTATTGACAACAGTTTTATATAGCGCTACTTTTCATGCTTATAATCTCTTTTGTGGACCAGTGGGGGGAGGGGTATCTAGGAGTTAGTTTTCCCTGCTGCCTTTAGTAACTCTGCCCGAGACGGGAGTCGAACCTCGACCCTCCGTGTGTGTGGATATGACAGCCACAAGTTCAAGCGCACTTAGCCTCTCGACCACGCTTCCCATTTATGGAACATAAATTGGTACGCTATGAAATGACACTAAAAATATTACAAAGCTGCAATAATAAAAATAAAATAATTATAAAACAATCGTAATAAAAATACAATAGTATTTGCAGCAATATGAAAATGAATATTAACAAATGACCTACTACTGTACATTTTTGGAGTCTTTGTGTTATAGAATAGGGGACGCTATTCATTTTTTCCTCATGGGTAGCAAATTAAACAGATTACTTCCCTTAGTTTCATCACATTTTGTTGATATAGGCGTTTCTACGCACACGTAAAATATACAAACATAACCAGACCAGGCATACACACACACACACGTAACTTGTTATTATGCGTAGACAGAGACACCCTCATAATCCACATCCGGGTCGTGTTGAGGCTGTAGCTACAGACTTCCTGGATATGCAAAGCGTCATAGGCGTATTCTTAAACTAATGCAAATATGAAAAAAAAATCTAAAAAAAAAATACTTCCGAAAAAAAAAAGATAATCTTTTTCGATATCAAAATAAATAAATACTTATAAATAAATATTTATAAATACTTATCAATAATAACTGAATAATTGGTTATTCCTTTATTGATTTGTGTTTTCTTTTGTACAAGAAATAATTGTTTGAAGTTTCAACTTGATCCGACAATGGATGTGAAAAAAATAACTTTCTCCATTATCTAAGGGGACAAAACCTCAAATATTTAGCCTTATATCTGAATACCTTGTTAGCATCCAACAAAATAAATAATTACCTGTAATTAACTGACTAATTGGTTATTATTGCTTAAAGATTCGTGTATTTTTTAGTTAGAGTAAATAATTGTTTAAGGATTCAGTTTGATCCGAGAATGGTTGCGGGATAAAATAACGTCTGCAACATTTTACAGGTAAAACAAAAAAAAACATTGATATAAGCTTAGTAAAAATGAATTCTTATTGACAGTATTTAAAGCTCCCAATTGTAGTACAGGTGTTGTGTAGATAGAAACACAAGGGAAGTAACTAAACTTCACTTTATCTTTCAGTCTCTGACTTGTACACGAGTTATCTTTCGTATAACAATAGACACTGTACATAGCCTCCCCTGAGATAATCTGACAGAAATCATTTGTTATAGAAGCCTTGAATAATAACTTGCAACGTCACAGCCTGTGGGCTGTAAAGACCAACAGCTCGCTGCCACATAATGAATGGTCTCGACCGAGCACGGTATTGGTATAAAAATGTGCTATATAAACGCATTTTAAAATATCCGTATCAATTCGTTTTTATTTTATATTATTACTAGAGTCTACCTGATTTTTTTTCATTTCAACTGAAGTTGAATATGTTTAGATTGTAATAAAAGTTATGTTTCATTATAATTTTTTTCTTTAACACGAAGAAGTTATTCAAGCTGTTTTATGTTTAATATAATACGCCTAAAGGGGTTTAGTTACGTATACGGTAATATGATATCTGAAAAGGCAGTGGAATCGCTTGCTCCAACCAGTGTCCAATTCAAAGAGAGAGAGAGTGAAAAAGAGAGAGAGCAAATGCGCGTGCCTCTCTACGATTTAAATAGTTATTATATGTTTATTGTGCCTGGACCACTTTTATTTCCTTCAATAAAACGGCTTGCGCCAAAACGGTCCCCCGCCCACAACACTAATTTTTTTCTGGTTCTCCTTTTGCATCCCTGAATTCCAAGGCCAGTAATGCACAGTTTTAACCAAAGCACACCCACTTCTTTGTCTCCCCTGTTGGGTTAAAGGACGGAAAGCATATATTGTCTGAGCTAGAGAGAGACATAGAGAGAGAGAGAGAGAGAGAGAGAGAGAGAGAGAGAGAGAGAGTGGCCCTTTCCTTCCCCTTTAAAAAACGAATTCATCAATTGAAGTGGAAAAACTCTATCACGTGTGTGTGTGTTTTTCTTCAACTTACACCAAAATGAATCACGATACAAAGGTCGAGGTGATGTCGAACAGAAGTAAAACAACCAATAAACTTGAAAACAATACTTTTTCCAAAACAAAGTTTTTATTGGATGTATCAATTAGTTTGAATCAGTCATTAAATAGAATTTGTAATAAGCCTCAGACGACAATTTAAAAAAGGAACTAATTCGGCGTATAACACCACTTCATTCAAGTACTATTTCTTTCTCTTGTTTGAGATTTCAAACAAAGTAATTTATAACCAATAGTTAATTAGCTAATTGTTTTTTGTTTTTTTTAATAGATTCTTGTGTTGTCAGGTAAAAGAAATAATTGTGCTCAATTTCAGCTTGATCCGAGATTGAATTTCGGAGAAATAAATTGTACAAACTTTTGGCCAGACAGACACACAGACAGACAGAGTTGCTATAAGCTTTGTAAAAAAAATAAAGTTTCTCTTTCAGACATTGCAATCCACAAGTCGGATGGCTTAATAGTCATCTATTTTCCCCATGGGTAGCAAATTAAATAGATGACCTCCCTTAGTTGCCACGCCCACTTAAATATACAAACAAACATAACCACCCCAGGCCCACAGTTAACGAGGGTGTCATGTGGCTAGCATAACGACTACCTGCCTTTACTTTTTCCCTAATGTCTTGCACCCATGAGAGCTGGCTGGACTCAAGGGCACCTAAAATGTCCCGAAATAAAAAAAAATCTCAGTCTTCACCAGGATTTAAACCCGGGACCCTCTCTGTTCGGAAGCCAAGCCATCCCCCCCTCCCATAGTGAAACAACGGAGCTTAAAAGCCATACATATTGTCAGACGAACCTAAAGGAAAGATTATTACATGAAAGAGACACTCTCAATCTAGTCTGACTCTCAGTTGACTTGTGACAGAACTTTGTCTATAAATAACAAGGCGTCAGTTCTCCACAATATTTATGATCTAATTCAGTGTTTCCCAAACTGCGTTCCGCGTAACCCTAGTGTTTCGCGAGGCTTTTATTAGGTGTTCCACGAACTACTGGAATAATTAATTAGTAGGCCACCACGTGAATTAATTTCTCTAAAAAAAAAAAGCAAATTGTAACGTTAAATACTCAGAATTTGCAAAGTGTTCCGTTAATGAAAAAGTTTGAGAACCTCTGGTCTAATTACAGAACGACTTCATCTAAAAGTGTGTTAGGTTACGAAACGAAGAGGGTTGTTATGGAAAGAATCAAAATGCTGCTCGGGGACTCTGCCGTCGCGTAGTAATCTTTGAGTTGAGGGAGATGTTACATCCCCCCCACGTGCTGCAGACTACGTTCGACTAGGAGAGGAAGTGACTTGATTCCAAGTTTCATTCATGTGTTGGGATTACAGTCGACAAAGGTGGGCAGTTAGAGATGTACATCTAATTTAATATTTAATCTAATATCTTTTGTTTGTAATTTAATGCTACTTTAACAATCGTATTTTCTCAACCAATTTATTCACCCATCTAAATCTACATCTCCGGATTGCTGCCTTGTTTCGTTGTCTTTGTCGACATGATGGTTCCTGGTTCCAGCCCATCATCTCCACTCCCAGCAGTGCTGCAAGAGGTTTAGCCTAGGATGTAAACATTTTCATTTCAAACAAAACACCGCAAAGCATATACTCTCCCATTGTGAGATTACCATGTAAATTAGTATTAATAGTGTGTACTAAATTATTATTGTTATTATTAAGTCTCCATGTTACTATATCGAGACAAATGAGTTTTGATCCAATCTTTTTGTGACGTGCTGGGAAGGGAGTATCTGGGGAGAATGCCTCCTTGGGGCTAATAGATCTAGCTGCTATGTGAACACAACAATGCGGGAGAGGGGGTATTCTGTGCTACCCATGAAGCTCAACCATGCTAGATAACTCAAATATAGATTTTCTGTATTGAACGGAGTTACTTCCCTTAGTTAAGTTGCTGCTTAGATTCTATCTTCGTAGTAAGTCATTGCTGGTCCGCAAAAATACAATTGCTCCTAGGGAGAAACCTGGAGACCTAAGCACACCAACAGTTTTCTTACAGTGCTGCCGTGATTTTTCACGAACATATATATATATATATATATAATTAATATATAGTTCGTCCTTCCTGGTTCGATGATGACCACTTTGTCATCCAGGTGGCTGTGGGCTTTGCACTGGGGTTTTATGCCTCCTCATGTGGCTGGTGAGACCTATGTGAGCCCGGAATGTTAGGCCGCAGACTGGGCAGGTTATTCCAGCTGGAGCTAGTGTCGTTTGCCTTGCTTTTCTTCTCTGTCTGCCAGCGTTGTTCTTTTTTCCTCAGCAACCTGTAGACGCTTGAGTTGTATAACTAAAAGTTAAGAATGAACAATGCTTAAATATAAAGACAGGCATTAGACGTGAATCAAGATGGATTGAAATAGACACTTGTAATAAATATTGGAAACAGAAGAAAAAAAAAGTGTTTTTTTTGCGCAATACTACAGTACAACTTGATTTTTAAAAGGCTTACGATGTGCTATAAACTATAAGGATAAACTAAATACTTAAAGTGTTCAATGTAGACACAGACGTGACAAGGTGAACACAGACATGCCCAGGGTAAACACAGACATGCCCAGGGTAAACACAGACATGCCGAAGGTAAACACAGACATGCCCAGGGTAAACACAGACATGCCGAGGGTAAACACAGACATGCCGAGGGTAAACACAGACATGCTGAAGGTAAACACAGACATGCTGAAGGTAAACACAGACATGACCAGGGTAAACACAGACATGCCCAAGGTTAGCACAGATATGCCAAAGGTGAACACAGACATTCCCAATGTAAACACATGTATGACAAGGTGAACACAGACATGCCCAAGGTAAACGCAGACTTGTGCTTGTTAAAACAGACAAGTCCTAGATAAACACAGACATGTACTAGGTAAACACAGACATAAAAAGGTAAACGCAGACGTGTCTTAGGGAAACGCAAAGTTAGCTTTATTGACATAAAAGATACATTTCGTATATGAAATCTACTTTCGGACACCCCCGAGGGATGATTATACAAGTTAAAATACAAATCTACCACACTCAGTTAGTTTCTATACCTTCAGTGCTGAAAGTTATTCAAGCAGACAAGGTTTGAACTCAATGCCCTCTTGATGACCCCTCGAAGCCCATACCAGTTGACCAGGCAGCAAGTCCTGGAAAAAGATGTACTCCATTTCCACCTCCACCGCCAATGTGCTATAATTATTAATTCTGTAAAACCTGAAAACAATTTTCCTGTGTGACTCTTAAGTTGTACATGTTTTATATACATACATACATGCAGAAGAAATACCAGCGATACATATTAGAAATCACACACTTACGGTGGTGCAGGAATTCACATATTTGGGAACAACAATAGCCAGCAACCTAAATTTAGACACTGAGCTGACAAAAAGAATAGGAAAGGCTTCTTCAGCAATGGCAAAACTCTCCAAGCACGTGTTGGAAAATACCAAATTGTTTACGCAACAAAAATCCTAGTCTACAATGCCTGCGTTCTGAGCACACTTCTTTATAGCAGTGAGAGCTGGGCAACTTACATGCGTCAAAAACACAGGTTGAATAGCTTCAACCTACGCTGCCTGCGACGCATACTGTGCATCTCCTGGAGGGATCATGTCTCCAACCAGGAAGTTTTGAAACGGGCCAATATGCACAGCATCTATGCTCTCCTTCAACAGAGAAGACTTCGCTGGCTCGGTCATGTCAATCGCATGCCAGATGGAAGAATCCCTAAAGACATCCTATACGCTGAGCTTGCAGAGGGAGTCAGACCCAGGGGCAGCCCAAGACTAACCTATAGAGATGTCTGTGTTCTCTCAAAACTTCTTTAATGAACTTCTTCAGATTACATAGATAAGTAACTTCTCAATTCAATAACAACTTGACTTAATTCTTCATAAAAATAAAAACTTTCAAGTTACAACATCAACTTTAACTAGTATAACTTCAACTAATGTAACTTCAATTAATGTAACTTCAACTAATGGACCCTCATACTAACACAAGACCGTTACATTGCGAGGACCCCGACTAACTCACTTTCCCCTAATTTACACTTTTCTCAATCGTACTTTCCAGAATCATAGAAACTGACGTATGCTATTTTTTTGCCTTAATCTCTTTCTCTGACTGGATGACTAAAATTAACTTGTTTACTCTGGTCGACTCTGCCTTGACCTGGGCTTCTAGAAACTGGTCGAAATAGGTCATAGTCTCGACTCGGATTTAGATCTATGTCAACTTAGCTAATGTTCCTTTCAAGTTTCTTTTTCTTTAGCCACGAAAATAAAAGTAGAGTGTGAAAAATGGGTTTACCCGTTAAGCCGAGATATTCATATCAAATATAACATACTGTGAAAAGGGGTTTACCCAATTTGTTAACAAGTTTCTTTATAGAGATAGATTTAGTTTGTTTGTTTTTTTGCCCCCCCCCCTCTCCCAGCTGTTGGAGGGACATTAAAGATATACTAGGTCTCCGCCATGATCTAAGGAACATTTATGCCAATTTTTATTAAGATTGGTCAAATGGTTTTGATTTCTTTGCGGGACATACATACATGCATGCATGCATGCATACATACATACATACATACATACATACATACATAGATACATACATACATACATTCACACATATATATATACATACATATCTACATACATACGCCTTACTTTCTGCTTTATATATTAGATATATTCGGACTCCAAGACAAACCTTATTATCTATGTATGTGTGTGTGTGTATGACTAGATGCATGCCGCTTAGAACGTAATTATCTTCTTTTTTTAAAGTAACGTCTGTATTATATAAGATAAGATAAATATCTAGTTGAGATCAGCCTTTGAATCATACTTTAATACGAGTCTTTAATACAGACACTCGAAACCAAAATGATTCTTGTATTCAGAGAAACATTTGAGCTCGCGTCTGCTTTCTTATTTCATATTTATGGAACGAATCTCTGAAATGTCAAAGTTAAAAAAAAAAAAAGGTTACATCCCGGATAGCATTAATGATTAAATCACCATATTCTGTCCTTCTGTCTTCTGAAATCGATAACAGAAAATGTCACAGAATGAGAAAAAACAAATATTTTCTTTTCATGGCAAATCCATGAGTGGCTGAAACAACTGTAATGACAAAGTGTTCCTTCAGGTTGAGGGGGGGGGGGGGAACACAATCATAATAAAATCGGCCGAAATAAAGCTATGGGTTATTAATTCAAAGTAATGGCTTATTAACTCAGTTTGTTATTGGCTAACATTGAGTGCAGTACAAATGTGGGCTGTAGAGTTGTGCTAAAATGTTGTAGGCCCGTTTTTAATTCACTATAAGTGGACCGGGAACTTATCAATATAAAAACTTATTAAAATAAAAAAAAAACAATAATGCATAACTAATATTGATTTGCATAAAAACTGATATTATAGAAATAATAATAATAATAAAAAACCAGGTTTGATAGGAAGCTTAGATTGCAGAAACCACTTTTATATTGAGTGAAATTACATCATAACTGTATACCATGGCGTAGGTTACTCTGCAGAACGCAAGCCTTTTTACACGACTATATTTCATGTTGACAACGAGTCCCATTCATGCTTGAAAGGGAAGGGGGAATAAAAGGGAAAAAAAGGTGGGGGGAGGGGGAGGGGAAGGAGGAACTTTCTTTGCTGTTGACTCACGATTTGAAAGGGGAAACCCCTTTTTTAAAAAAATAATTCATATAACATAACATACATAACACTAGACTCCATATCACACGAGTTTTTCACAGGTTTCCAAACATAGAGAGCTATTTGATAAAAAGAAGACATCCTTTATTTGCACAAGACAGCCGGGGGTTGAAGACAACGTTCTCTTTGTGACCTGAACTCTTGAAAGGTCCTTGTCAATGTTCCTTAAAATTGTTTTTACTTTATAATCATCTCTCATGAGATATCACTGGTGTCTTTTCTTTCTCTCGGATAGTTCCTCTACTGTTGAGTAAAAATGAGATACTAGCTTTCAGAAGAGTTTTTTGCTACAAGCCCTACGATGTAACCTCATTCTAGCGATATATCTTACCATAATTCCTTTTGTTTTTTCATTATTCCATTTTCCAGTATTCTATTTTATATCATTCTAGTTTCCATTATTCTATTTTATATCATTCCATTTTCCATTATTCTATTTTATATCATTCCATTTTCCATCATTTTATTTTTCCATCATTTCATTTTTCAATTATTCCATTTATCCATCATTCTGTGTGTCCATCACCCCATTTTCCAACATTCTATGTTTCCATCACCCCATTTTCCAACATTCTATGTTTCCATCACCCCATTTTCCAACATTCTATGTTTCCATCATTGCATTTTCCAACATTCTATGTTTCCATCATTGCATTTTCCAACATTCTATGTTTCCATCATTCCATTTTCCAACATTCTATGTTTCCATCACCCCATTTTCCAACATTCTATGTTTCCATCATTGCATTTTCCAACATTCTATGTTTCCATCATTGCATTTTCCAACATTCTATGTTTCCATCATTGCATTTTCCAACATTCTATGTTTCCATCATTGCATTTTCCAACATTCTATGTTTCCATCATTGCATTTTCCAACATTCTATGTTTCCATCATTGCATTTTCCAACATTCTATGTTTCCATCATTGCATTTTCCAACATTCTATGTTTCCATCATTGCATTTTCCAACATTCTATGTTTCCATCATTCTATTTTTCCATCATTACAATTAGCCATAATTCTTGTTTCCATCATTCCCTTTTTTTCCATTGTTCATCTTCCCATCATTCTATTTTTCCCATCATTCCACGTTTCCATCATTCCATTTCCCATCATTCTATTTTTCCCATCATTCCACGTTTCCATCATTCCATTTCCCATCATTCCACGTTTCCATCATTCCATTTCCCATCATTCTATTTTTCCCATCATTCCACGTTTCCATCATTCCATTTCCCATCATTCCATGTTTCCATCCCCATGCCTTGTTCAGTAGACTAACTGTCAGGTAACGAAATGTAAATCTTAATCTTTAAACACGGCAGAAGAAATTCGAGTCGAGGGAACTAATTATCTCCCATGTGTAGGCCTCGCGTTCTATATTCTCTTTTCTCTCTCTTCCTCCCCCTCAATCCTCTTTCTCTCGCTCCCTCTCTGCTTTCCTTTTCATGTTTCCTCTCTCTTTCCGTCTCCCCCCCCTCACCGCCCCATCACTCTGCTTCACTCAACTCAGTGATGCATGCTTTTAAATTGCAGATGTTCGTTTTAAAAGAAGATTTTTATACAAATGTCACTCTGCAACGTGATGAGACTTTCTTGTTTTTTTTTTCAAAAACCCAACTTTATGAACTTCTAAGTTTTTCTGGATAAATACCATGCTTACATGGTTCATGGAAATATGCATATAGCTTCGTTAGGTCATAAAGAGCAAGGGGTGTGTTATTATCCTTAAATCTATGGTTTTTTTTTCTGGTCATTTTATTCGATTATGTTTTGTATTTATAAGCAGTGTCGCATATAGTTGTAAGCTATTTGAGCTAGGGGCCCTTTATAGACCGGGTTTTCTACAACAATGCAAATATTTCTTGTGGCCTTCAAATAGTACACTCCCTTCCTGAGGGAACAGCAGTACATTGAGAACAGGAATACACTGAGAACAGGAGTACATTGAGAACAGACGTACATTGAGAACAGAAGTACATTGAGAACAGAAATACATTAAGAACAAAAGTACACTGAGAACAGAAGTACACTGAGAACAGAAGTACACTGAGAACAGAAGTACATTGAGAATAGAAATACACTGAGAACCGAAGTACATTGAGAACAGAAGTACACTGAGAACAGAAGTACACTGAGAACAGAAGTACATTGAGAACAAAAGTACATTGAGAACAGAAATACACTGAGAACAGAAGTACATTGAGAACAGAAGTACATTGAGAACAGAAGTACATTAAGAACAGAAGTACATTGAGAACAGAATTACACTGAGAACAGAAGTACATTAAGAACAGAAGTACACAGTGAACAGAATTACACTGAGATCAAATTTACACTGAGAACAGAAGTACACTGAGAACAGAAGTACATTGAGAACAGAATTACACTGAGAACAGAAGTACATTAAGAACAGAAGTACACAGTGAACAGAATTACACTGAGATCAAATTTACACTGAGAACAGAAGTATACAGTGAAAAGAAGTACACTGAGAACATAAGTACACAAAGAACATAAGTACACTGAGATCAAATGTACACTGAGAACAGAAGTACACTGAGATCAAATGTACACTGAGAACAGAAGTACACTGAGAACAGAAGTACACTGAGATCAAATGTACACAGAGAACAGAAGTACACTGAGATCAAATTTACACTGAGATCAAATGTACACAGAGAACAGAAGTACACTGAGCTCAAATGTACACAGAGAACAGAAGTACACTGATATCAAATGTACACTGAGAACAGAAGTACACTGAGAACAGAAGTACACTGAGATCAAATGTACACAGAGAACAGAAGTACACTGAGATCAAATGTACACAGAGAACAGAAGTACACTGAGATCAAATGTACACTGAGAACAGAAGTACACTGAGATCACATGTACACTGAGAACAGAAGTACACTGAGAACAGAAGTACACTGAGAACAGAAGTACACTGAGATCAAATGTACACAGAGAACAGAAGTACACTGAGATCAAATGTACACAGAGAACAGAAGTACACTGAGATCAAATGTACACAGAGAACAGAAGTACATTGAGATCAAATGTACACTGAGAACAGAAGTACACTGAGAACAGAAGTACACTGAGAACAGAAGTACACTGAGAACAGAAGTACACTGAGAACAGAAGTACACTGAGAACAGAAGTACATTAAGAACAAAAGTACATTGAGAACAGAAGTACACTGAGAACAGAAGTACATTGAGAACAGAAGTACACTGATAACAGAAGTGCATTAAGAACAGAAGTACACAGTGAACAGAATTACACTGAGATCAAATGTACACTGAGAACAGAAGTATACAGTGAAAAGAAGTACACTGAGAACATAAGTACACTGAGGACAGGTGTACACCAAATATGACCTCTTTAGGGGCCCCTTCATTTCGACATCATGACTTATTTTCGTAATATTCAATGTAAAAAAAAATATAAAAAATCGATCAATCATTAAGTGGCCCCCCTCAAATAAGGGCCGGAGGATTCTCAAATTCTTCCCCCCATCCGCCCACCATAGCTACACTACTGAGTGACTGATTAAAAGCATATCTTCTACCTAATGCCTATTTACACTCATTAAACTAAATAAAGTTTCCTTCCGCCATGCTCCTCCCTTCCGCCATGTGGGCTAACTAGGACGGAATCATTTTCAATTCAGAAGAAACTTCCAAAACATGTTAAAAAAGCAAAAACATAAGAAAAACCAAAAAAAAAAAAAGGTTACGAGACACAAGGTCTTAAAAAAAAAAGTTTACTAGGTTGTCTACACATTACCACCATAAACCACAGACCATAGAAATACACTCATTAAACAGTATTTAACGCCAGTGATTGATAAGGGATATTTCTCTGGTTTTTGAAATTACAACTCATTCAACCGTCTCAAATTTGCCATTTTTTTTTAATCTCAATTTTTGTTTGAACAGATGTGATTTCCGGTAAGCGTTGTACTCTCGTGCCTTGAGGAGAACGTCGTTTAAAGCAAAGTTAAATAGAATCCGCAGCAGTACCAGTACTTGGGAAATAGGAAAAGAACGGAAATGGAATAAGAACTCACAATTACAGTTATATTTCTCAATAATGTGGAAGTTATTTCCCTTATTCGATACCATACGGGAATGATTATTACCAAAAATAATTTACTAATTAGTTAAAAAAAATAGATTCATGTTGTTTTTTTTTAGGTACAATAAATAATGGACCTCATTCACCAATCGTAAGCAAACATCATTTAGCCACGTGATTCTATATCTCTTTTATACAAATTATGTAATCCATAGTGGCTGTCACGTGATACGTATTTTTCATTGTTTTATCAATATAATGACGTGGCTAAATGTGTTTATTTACGATTGGTGAATGAGGTCCATTGATTAAAAATTTCAACTTTATCAAAGAATGGGAATGGAAGAACTAACATGTTCAATTATCAAAGTGGACGATACATATATAATACGTCGGATCTGTGAATAGTGTGATGATGCCTATCTGTCTAGTAGTTATGGATGCCTGTCTGACTTCGATGTAGAATTACTCTGGAGATGTCTGGGTTTCTTGTGCGGGTGTATTTCAATGTGACTAACCAAACAGGACAGATGGAACACACACAAATTTAACAGGTGAAAAGATAAGTCCAAACACCGTTGAACAATACAGATGATGGTTTTAATACACAAAAGGCCACAGTCGAATCTCTGTGGATAAATAATTATTACTCCTAGGAAATCCTATTACTAACTTCTTTTATGTCTCTAGCTAGCCTCTAACCCCACCTAAATCATAACGTCATTAGTCGCGTTCAAAGTCCCTCAATTATGGTGCTTCTTTATAGAAACTAAAAAATACTAACTAAGTGTCTAGCAATACTGAGAGATTATTTTCCCTTATGGGTATCAAAAAAAAATTAATAACCAGTAATTAATTAACTAATGATTATGTCTATGCCAATAAATCAGAGTTCAAAGTTTCAAGTTGAACCAAAGATGGCTGTGGAGGAGAGAACGAGTAAGTTGATACAAGCTTCGGAATAAGCGTGGTCGAGAGGCTAAGTGCGCTTGAACTTGTCTTGGCTACCTAGAAGGAGGCTCGAGGTTCGACTACCGACTCGGGCTGAGTTGTGTTTACTGAGCTGCCTAAAGGCAGCACGGAAAACCAACTCCTAGATACCCGCTCCCCCCGACTGGTCCACAAATGAGATTGGACCAAAAGCGCTCTGAGCATGCTATAAGTATGAAAGTAGCGATATATAAAAGCTATAATAAAAATAATAATAATAAAAGGCTACCACTGTAACGGGACCTAAAGGAATATAAAAGGAATAAAGGGGCCAGTAAGCGTAAGTGGGCTAAGGTTTACTTTTTTGTACCCTTACGATCTATGGGGCAGATGTTTATGTTTATCTGTTTCTACTGACGAGGGCTCCATGTGGCCAGCATAATGACGACTCGCCTTTATATCTCTAACGAATGCCAGTTACCCATTTAAGCTAGGGGGAGTGGGGCGCATCGAAAAATCCCAAAATTCAAATTATCTGTCTTCATTTGGATTCAAGACCTCTTGTTTCTGCAGCCACGCGATTGACAACCACTACGCTGTATATGAAGGGATTATTGAGAATATAAAGTGAATGTGTGGAATATAAAGTGAGCGTTGAGAATATTAAGTGAATGTTTGGAATATAAAGTGAATGTGTGGAATATAAAAGTGAATGTTTGGAATATAAAGTGAATGTTTGGAATATAAAGTGAATGTTTGGAATATAAAGTAAATGTTTGGAATATAAATGGGCACATGGCAAGATAAACAAAACTAGAAACAAGCATCTAATAAAATTATTATATTAAAAAGTGTTTGAAAGAAGGAATGATGCCAGTCTTCAATCATGTCACAATTGTGTTGCTTTGTGTCTCAGAATCCTTAGTCTAAAGATTTCTGTTGTTTTGTCTCATCAAGTAAAATTATATACCCTTCTTGATCCTGCTTGAATGTTTTGTTCGAAACGGCTCTAGAATTGTCATATTTTTTTATACATTGTAAAATTCGCCCACGCCGAAGCATATGATTTCGTAAGCGAGAAGTCGGCAAGAAAATGTCAAGAGCATTTAAAATCCGTGCTTAATCGACAGCAATATTGTAGAGAATCCTTATCAGTTTCAAAAGAATCCTATCAACAAGCAACTGTCAAAACTTCCGGAGGATTTTAGATATTCAGACAAAGACTCTTGGATGGCTTCGTCTAGACTGGAAATAAAAAAAAATTAAAAAAAACTTTAGTGTATTTAAAAACAAGTGAACTGTATGTATAGCAGAAAATTGTTGCCTGTTTTTACAAAACTTATATCAACTCATTCTGTCTGTCTGTCAGTCTGTCTGGTGAAACGTGTGTAGCCTGCACGTTATTTCTACCGCACCCATTCATGGATCAAGTTAAAACCTCGCACAATTATTCATTGGCCTAGACAACACATTAATCAATAAAAGAAAGTAACCAATTAGTCAATTATTTACTGGTATTGATTATTTAATTTGAAACCAACAAGGGACAGTAGTCTTTCAGTATTTACAGATATGGCTAAATTAGTTGGTTCATTCCCCTTAAATTATTGTGCTGTTATCTCCTCACGCATTCTCCAATCAAGTTAACTCTTTCCATCCGTAATTCTGGTGAAATCAACGTTGGTATCGTCAGTTAGGAGAGAAAGAGTTAATACTTTAAACAATTAGTTATTGTACCTGATGAAACATGAATCAATAAACAAAAATTCTCAATTAGTCTATTAATTATTGGTAATTAATTATTGTGTTTAATATCGAATAAGGGAAAGAACTTGTACATTATCGATAGATATAGTTTTAAGGGCGCAGTTCTTCCCCTTTTGAATAGATGTATTTTTCTAAGTATTTTTTTTTTTTGGCTTGTTACATCAAGTAATATTCTTGTAAAAAAAACTTTGCCTTATTAAAATTGATTCATGTCTTGTCTGTGTTAATGAATAATGAGGTAGTTCCGGATCTCTTCTCATTCACGTGGGTGTGTTGTTTACATAATTGACCTCATTGACTTCATTGTAATTTAAACATGAAAATAGTCTAGATCTAGACATCTTTAAGTAATAAAAAGTATGTTACAATAATTCACTAATTTTTTATGATTATTTAGTAGGTCTACTAGATCTAGGCTAGCACTAAATCTAGATCTACATCTTATCATAGGAAGATATTGCCATTATTGCCATGTATAAGACCACAGTCACGTGACTTTTTATAAAGTAGGTCAGATATTCGGAACTACCTCATTGTGAAAGTTTCAACAGGATTTAAGCACGGGTGTGGGAGAAATAACGTGTACACACTTTTTACCAAACGCAGTAAGACGGACAGACAGACAGACAAAGTGAGTTGCTATATGCTTTGCAATAAAAAAAATCAGTTGGCATATGGTTAACAACCATTTTTTTGGATCACAATATGTTCATCTTTTTTTTTTTAATAAAAGAGTTTTCCTTTAAGTCGGGAAATGCAGGTGATATTAATTAGTTTTATTGATTGATCTATAAGCCATTGCAAAGAGTTTATTATTTGCTAGATTGTATTGTTAGCTTAAATGATCATTAAACAAAGAAAATATGGAACTTATATAAATATATATTTATATATATATATATATATATAATCTATTTATCACACAGACTGTATCCTGTCTTCCAATGCTAGACTCCTGTGCCTTTTCTTTTAACACGCTTCGAACGACACTGAGGCAGAATGTTCACGGCAGACCTTCCGGCTAGGAAAAAACTCTACAGATGGACAACAACCTGACTACCTCATCCCTGACTGAACTCAGAGTCGTTACTATAGCAATCAAGGATAATTACCTGTGGGTCATCATGGCTTTGGGATTCCCAGGAAACCTCCTCACATTTTTCACCATCCTGTCCATAAGGCCAAGGCTACGCTTCACCGTCTACGTGGCGGCCTTGGCTGTGGTGGACAACGTGTGCCTGGTCACAAAGGTCATAAATATTAATTTGAACCAACGCCATGTGAACATGGGTGATTTCGGATGTCAGTTTTTGCAGTATTGGGGCAGTTTAACTGGCCAATGGGCGAATTGGCTGCTGGTCATGATGACCGCTGAAAGACTTATTGACATCACAATGCCGTTACTCAGTATGAGGATAAACAAACGGTGAGTACTTAAGTCATACATTTGTCGCGTCGCTCTACGCACTAGCTACTCTTTTTTTACTAAGGTTTGTCTTCGGGTCCGAGGATTATTGAGGAATGCAGTATTTCCCGTGGCTACGCAGCCCCAGCATGAGTAATTAAGTCATACATTTGCCGCGTCGCTCTACGCACTAGCTACTCTTTCTACTAAGGTTTGTCTTCGGGTCCGAAGATTATTGAGGAATGCAGTATTTCCCTTGGCTACACAACCCCAGCTGCGACCTACATATTTTGACACAACTAGAGCAGGCATAACCATTGTCCGCCGGTGGTCGATTAAGAGTTTCTTTTCGCCGTCTGCGACTGTCCTCGGCAGCGGATTTTCTTTTGGTCTCAAATGTGTATCCCGCGGCCTGTTAGTGTAATAGACTAAAATAAAATGAGCTTCAATAAATTCAAGGATTTTATTCGTCGCTATTTATGTTCTTTACTCCAGCCACTTGTTCTCTAAACTGACCTCCATTTACACACAGTCCTGACACACTGCTGTTCACTCAACCATGTATACTCAAGGTCCACAGGTCATTTCATACACAGGCACACACACTGCACTACCAGCCACGCAAAACACATACACTTACGATCACAGTTAGTGACCCCCAGCTTTCTTGTTCTGAAGCCGCATGCAACCAGGTGCTCTGCTAAGGCAAGTTGGCTCCTAATCTGGTCATTAAAGCGTTTCCGTGAGGCACCTCTGTTATGTCGACCACCTTTTAGCTCACCACAAATGACTGCTATTGGCATAGGTTCGCCTTCGCCATGCAGGAAACGTGCCCTTCCCAGTGTAACTGTCGGACCATAAAGAAGTCCCTCTATACTGTCCATACCGGCGTTCGCAAAGACATCGCTGTTTGTAGTGCGGTCTTGCCACCGTATGTCCATGATGGAGAGCAAGCATCTTTGGTGAAAGCGTTCAAGTAGTCTTAGTTGCTTTACTGTCATTGAAAATAATCAAGTAAAATTATTTTTGTTTGTCTGTCTTTCTGTCTGTCCGTCTGGTAAAAAAAGTGTTTACACGTTATTTCTTAAACGCCCTTTCTCAGATCAAATTGAAACTTTGCACAATTATTCATTTGCTTAGACAAGACATGAATCAAAACAAAACTATCACCAATTAGTCAATTAAGTACTAGTCATTAATATTATTATGTTTGATATTATTAAGGGAGATTAATCCTTCAGTATTCACAGATAGGTTTAAATTACTAGGGTTTAGTAATAGTAGTAATTATACATAAAACACTGAACCATAATCTTCAAATACAAATACAAAATTTAATAAAATACTTAGAAAGACACAAAGATAAAGGCACACTGCTTGTTCCATATGCTAGGACAAATTTGTACAAATACTCCTTCTTCCCTAGTGCTATTAGAGCATGGAATGAGTTGCCTGAGCTAGCCAGGAAAACCAGTGACTTGGCAGAATTTAGGTCATTGGTTAATATGCATGACTGAATGCATGGTGCGTAGGACATAATCACCTTCCTTTTTGAAGTAACGTCTGTATTATATAAGATAAGATAATATAAGCTTTCTTTTTTTTAAAAAAAAAGGATTTTTTTATGTGCTTCTTAAAAAAAACAAAGCCTAATTAAAGCACTTTTTACCAGAGAGACAGACGGACAGACATATATAATTAGTTAATATAAGCTTTGTAAAAATTATTGGTTTATGATAACACCATATCAATACTTCTGTATTCTGTACCTAGGAAAGCTTACTATTTATCGATTTTATCTTTTTTTTTTCAACTTGTGCTTACTTTTTGTTCTGTTTTTTAGCATCTACCTGTCGCTCAATGGAATTATTATCCTCTCCTTGCTGGCCATCAATTGGTACTATTTTAAGGTATTCTACTTCAACAAGGGAGACAATAATAAATGCGATTATCACAACGAAACTAAGGAAGAGGAAAACTTCTATTTTATCGCTGTCATCATCCACCTAATAGTCTATTCATTTCTACCAGTGCTGCTCATTCTCATCATGACCTGCTTGATAGCCAAGAGGTTGTATGCGTCAGTGAGTAATTTGGTAAGATTGCACTACATTATTACAAAGCTTGTTATCAATAGTTAATTAACTACTAGGCTAATTTCTTTGTTGCTACTTGTGTTGTCAGGCAAAATGGATAATTATGCAAAATTTCAGCTTAATCCGAGAGTGGGTGTGGGAGAAATAACATGTACAAACTTTTGGCGAGACAGAGTTTATATAAGCTTTGAAATTAGTTACTATTATTCTTATGTTTTAATAATTGTAAGAATTTTAAGACAAAACTCGTTCATTATTGTGAATTTATATAGGAGTATTGAGTATATTATATATGAATGTGTTCAAAGGAATATTATGTAAATAATAACATTATAAGTGGAAGTTCTTTAAAACTAATATCAACTCATTCTGTCATACAGACAGACAGACAGACAGACAGAGTGAGCTGATAAAGGCGTTTTAAAAAGAAGATGATAAGGTCCTAGGCGTGTCCCTTGGTCAGTGTAGTCATGCAAGTTAATCTATGACTTAAACTCTGCCAAGTCATTCGTTTCTCAGGCTGATTCAGGCAACCCATTTCATGCCCTTATAGCACTGGGGAAGGAGTATTTTCACCTTTTTTGTCCTAGCAGATGGAGTATGATATGTATCTTTATCTTTGTGTCTTTCTTAGTATTTTATGAGGTTTTTTGTATTTGAAGATTATGGTTTAGTGTTTTACATATAATTGCTTGTTTAATTTTTTGTCATTTATCCTAAATTTCATGATTTGTTTGTTATGAACTTTCTGCTCTATTTCATTATGTGTGGTGCATCTTTGTGTTTTCTTGTGTTATGAGTTCCTACATAAGAGATTGATGTTCTCTTATTGGTCTAGCCTTGGTTAAATAACACTACAGTTTTATGTTCTTTTTTGATTGATCAAAATTGCTTTTGATAAACCTCAATGTTTTGATTAATTATTTAACTAATTTCATCAATAATGTCTCATCATACTGCACAGGAGGGTATCATCCTCCAATTATTATTCAAATTCAGCTTAGTACTTAAATAGAAAATAATAATGTTGTGAATTTTTTTCAGAAAAGACATTTTTCAGTATCCAGGTCGGCTCTAGAAAAGAGGAAAAGGTTTCAAAGGCAGATAACTGTCATGACTATGTTTACTTGTGTCGTCTTCTCCATCCTGGTCATCCCTAGGCCAGTGCAGCATCTGTTTATGGCAGACTTGAAAAGGAGGAAAGTCCCTTACGATGAGAACTTACAATTGTAGGTCACTGTGTTACTTTAAACGAAATTAGTCGTAGAAATAATTGGGAATAGAAGATAAGGTGTCACACCTAGCCTTTCTTCATCACTTTGTGATGATCTAAATTATGGCAACTTAAGTAAGAGACCCCAAACTTAGATGATTTAAGAACTGCAGGAACCTTTAGTTTATCAGTAGATTCTAATATTATTATTATAGCTTTTATATAGCGCTACTTTCATGCTTATAGCATGCTCAGAACGCTTTTGGTCCAATCTCATTTGTGGACCAGTGGGGGGGTGGGAGGGGGTATCTAGGAGTTGGTTTTCCGTGCTGCCTTTAGGCGCTCAGTAAATACAACTCTGCCCGAGTCGGGTGTCGAACCTCGAGCCCCCTTCTAGGTGGCCAAGCCAAGCGCACTTGGCCTCTCGACCACGCTTCCCAACTGATCAGTCCAACATTCATCATCATTATCATCACTCCTTTGAGTTCCTCATGGAACATAGGGCCTCGACAAAAACACGCCACTCTCCACGGTCTCTTGCTAGCTTTTTGATGGTGTCCCAGCTCTTCCCGGTCTTCTCTGCTTCTTCAAGTACACTGCGTCGCCATGTTCTTTTTGGTCTTCCTCTGCGTCTTGTTCCCTGGTGGTTCTACTCTAAGGCCTGCCTAGCTCTGTTGCTGGTAATTTTTCTAAGGGTGTGACCAATCCATCTCCACTTCCTCTGCGTATGTTCCCTGGGGGTTCCACTCTAAGGCCTGCCTAGCTCTGTTGCTGGTAATTTTTCTAAGGGTGTGACCAATCCGTCTCCACTTCCTCTGCGTATGTTCCCTGGGGGTTCCACTCTAAGGCCTGCCTAGCTCTGTTGCTGGTAATTTTTCTAAGGGTGTGACCAATCCATCTCCACTTCTTCTCTAAGATCTGCACTTCTATATTTTTTTGTCCACTAGTCCAACATTGATTAAAAGTAAAGTTTCCCCTTTCACGCCTCCCGATCTATGGGGCAGATGACGTTAAGGTCAACTGTTTCTTTAGCCCACGGTTAACAAGCAGGGTGTTATGTGGCCAGCACAACGACCAAACACCTTTACTTTCCCTAACTAATGCCATATTTTTAACACATATATGCATACAGTTATAATTTGTTTGTTAGAAACATTTTTTGTTTACATTTGTATCGCTAAGTTGTGTAAGTTCTGTCATACTAATTACTACATTTACACGAAAAAAAATGTTTATTTTTTTTAACGAGAAAAAATCTATTTAGTATGCATATATGTGGAACAAAATTTAAAACAACAATTAATATGTAATTTTTCATAATATCGAGTGAAATAATATGGGATATATAACTCTAGATACACTTAGTTAAAGGTAATTTTTTTTTTTTTTTTTTTTTTTTTTGAGGAATTAGAGATTGACCATTTACAAACCAATTACATCAATTAGATACTCATTATAAGACATCAGTTAGGCCAGGTTCACATTTAACTTCACATTCACTTTCACCTATCCATTAGTTTGCTGGACCGCTGGGCTCCACACAAGATCTGTCAACCTTCTTTCTCCATTCTTCTCTGTCATTTGTCTTTGATCGAATTTAATTCTGATGTTCGTACATAAAATACTGATACCTGACTTTTTACCTGCTTGGGTGGACCACTTCGGGGGTCCGATTTCGAGTTTGTGTTTCCATACAAATTGTCTTTGTAACCTTTTTTATTTGTTAATTTGGTCAATATTTTAATTCAATAACTTTTCGTTTGTTTCATAGTTAAATGTTTTGGTTTTGAAAGTAATTTTTAAAGAATATGTCACCATGCCGATAGGTCATTGATTTTGATTAGTATTTTAACATTTCGGTTAATCAAAAAATTCTTTGTGAATAGATCAATATTTAGATTAAATAGGTCTATTTCTAATGCAATAAATCAATATTTTGTGTAAAAAGTTCATTATTTTTAATAATAGTTTAATATTATGGTTGCATAGGTAATTTTTT
Organism: Biomphalaria glabrata; assembly: GCF_947242115.1. Lineage (NCBI taxonomy): Eukaryota > Metazoa > Mollusca > Gastropoda > Planorbidae > Biomphalaria > Biomphalaria glabrata. Next base: position 3,435,221 of record NC_074721.1, on the reverse strand, counting down.
AAATCAATATTTAGGCTATTGAGGTCATTTTTTTTGATACTTTAGTTATAGAGGGCGTTTGAAGGTCAAGTTAAAAATATGCTATTTATAGTATCTCATCTCTAAACGTTACTTATGTACCGACAGACAGGAAGAAAGTTTCCAACGGTCTATCATAAAAGAAGAAAATGACCTCGAAGGTCAGACATTCTTCTGGACGATGTGGGGGGGGGGGGGCAGAGGGCAAGGCTAATCGAGACAACAGAACGAAGCGACTAACACTCGACCAGACTGCAAAAACTGAATGGCGGGTCATTCTCTGTTTCTCTGTTAGATGGAGGGATGGACAAAGAAACAGATAGACAGGCAGACAGAAAGATAGATAGATAGATAGATAGATAGATAGATAGATAGATAGATAGATAGATAGATAGATAGATAGATAGATAGATAGAGACAGACACAGAGAGTTAACAAGAGATAGAGACTAAGAGAGAGATAGAGAGAGAGAGACGAAGAGAGAGAGAGAGAGAGACAGACAGAATAAGACAGAGAAAGAAATTTAAAAAATGAATAGATACATACGTACATATATCGTTAAACACACCGTTGTAAACAGATACATAATTATTGAACGTATCATGCTTTCATTTTGTAATATCTCCAACAATATACTTTTCACAGTTTCTTGACCAATATCTTCTTCGTCATGTCTGATTCAAGCCACGCAGTCAACTTTTACATCTACTTCCTTAGCAACAAGTTCTTCAGAAAACAGCTTTATGAGAAACTGAGCAATCTGATCAAAGCTATCAAAACGTGCCCCGCCCAAAGTCCGCAGTTCTCAAATCTACACGGAAGATACACTCCGCAGTTCTCAAGTCTACACGGAAGATACACTCGTTCATCTTGGACCAAGCAGACGGCAATTTGACGTCTGCCGAGACACTGATGTACTCTCGAAGAAACGTGGAAATGTTTGTGACAAATTGTGTGGATCTCATCGCATAAGTGACAAGCTCATTATTAGAGAGTATACTGTGATGTGTTATATGCGCTGTTGTTCAATAGAGAGTGTCGGACATCAAGCGACATTGACTTGTAATATATTTAGTTATTGAATGTCACTCTTTGATGTCTACGGCACCTACATCTTATCTCGTCTCATAGCTCATTGACAACTTCAAGACATATAGTTGCTGTCATAAATACTTGCCATAAGTCTGTTGTTGTTTATGTTAAATGTACAAACCAATAAAATATACAATATTTTTGTAATATATAGTCTTTACACTTACGATTTGATATTGGCGCATGGTTAGCAAATTTAACTATAGCAACTGCTGCTTAACAAAATTTGGCAATATAAGATATCGACCTTCTTGGATAAACATTATTAAACATTATTTGCTTAAACTGGCATAGAACAGATCACCTGCTTGCATGTGACTTCAGAACGTGACAGCTGGAGATCAATTACTATGGCCTCGGGATACATCCATGATACCAAAAGAAAATCCGCTGCCTAGGACAGACGCAGATGGCGAAAAGAAAATCTAAATCGACCACCGGCGGACAATGCCATTGCCTGCACTGGATGTGGCAAAATGTGTAGGTCACAGCTGGGGCTGCTTAACCATGAGAAAAACTGCATTCCTCATTAATTTTCGTACCCGAAGACAAGCCTTATTTATTTTAATCGATAAAAAAAAAAAGATAACATTTATAAACCTCACTGTTGCTTCCTTGTATATAGGCACGTACATTACAAAAGTCAAAATTAGGCATATGTGCCAGCATCCTTAAGTTTGTTTTAGAATTAGATGAAAAGCGATTTCACAGAATTCTTAAGGCCCATTATGTTTTTTACTTTTAGCATAATAAACTGTACTAGCGTTAACGCAGTCCTTTGACACACACATACACACACATACATATATATATATATATATATATATATATATATATATATATATATATATATATATATATATATATATATATATATATGTGTCGATTTTGAAGAGCTTCATGTCGCGTTTGGTCGACACTGGCAACTGGGAAGAGGTGGCACTGGACAGATCCACATGGAGAGAGAGCATAAAGGAAGGGTCACAGATTGCAGATGTCATACACAACAGAAGCAGAAAGAAGGGTGAAAATGCAACGGCGCCTGGTGATTATATATGCCCAACCTGCGATCGCAGCTGTGTATCAAGGATTGGCCTCTTTAGTCACACAAGAAGTTGCAAAGGGAAAAGATCGTCTCTCGAGACGTAAAATGCCACAGAGATATATATGTGTAAATATACAAATATTCAAACTATGTAAACCACATGAAATATGAACAAATTATAGTTCAAGTAATACTAAAGTTAAAGACTTTTATTATCAAATAGAATAAAACATACCATTGCTGAGGAATGACGCACACGGCGAAAATAGATATACAAGATCCACATTTCGATTTAACACAGACATGGCCTCTCCTAAAAAGTTCTATCAAGCAGCAAAGCCAGTTAATATCTACATTAGCTCAGGGACGTAGGAGGCAAGAATATGAACAACTCAAATACACATTATTACACACGGATGATGAAATCGTTAAAACAGAAACTCTTTTAAAACTAGAGGAATTAAACAAGTATACTTATAGGGGTGCTGAGATTAGTAATGAAGGTCCTAGTAAACTATTCCTATCGTTTGAACAGAATGTACAATCAAGTAAAATAATAAGCAACATCATAGATAGTGAGGGGAATAAAGTAGATGATTATGAAGATATTAAGAATATTTTTACAAAACACTTCACTACTATATACAGTGAAGAGCCAGTATATACTGATGCTCAAGATAATTTTCTAAAATTTTGCAACCAGCTGGACAAGACAGATGAAGATCTTTTAGGGAGTGCATTTACGCTAGACGAACTCAGGACTGCCCTTGACTCGACTAAGAACAATAAATCACCCGGTTCAGATGGCTTAACATTTGAACTCTATAAAACCTTCTTCCCCCTGCTTGGTCCTCTCTTACTGCGACTATATAGCGACGCCATTAAACTGGGACATTTTCCTCCAAATTTTAACGAAGCATACATCACACTTTTACCTAAGAAATCTGAAAATAACACTTCACCTAGCGACTATAGGCCCATTTCACTTCTCAACACGGACTATAAACTTCTCACAAAAATGATTTTCCTAAGAATGAAACCACTCATAAACCAACTTATCGGACATGACCAGTACTGTTGTATCCCGGACAGAAACATTGACGGCATGACGCATTTTTTACGGGATTTTATCATGTACAGTAAGGATAAAAACCTCAATGTGTCTCTTTTATCTGTAGATCAAGAAAAAGCCTTTGACCGAGTAAGCCATAGCTTCCTGTTCAAGGTGCTTGAGAAATGTAAAATAAGTTCCCTGTTAATCAGATATATAAAGCTTGTCTATACCAATGCAACAAGTAGATTGATAATTAATCATTCTCTCAGTAGGAGTATCCTCATACAAAGGTCTGTCAGACAGGGCTGTCCCTTATCCCCCTTCTTGTATATCCTTTGCTTGGAACCCTTCTTGGAATCTGTAAGATCTGACCCATCCATTATTGGGATAAATATACCGGGTCGTTCCTTCTCAACCATCAAAGTCAAAGCCTATGCGGATGATACAACCTTTTTTCCATCTTCAGAGCAAGATATTGAGAATATACTAAAGAAATTTACACTTTTCGGAGAAGCTAGTGGTTCAAAAATAAATATAAATAAATCCTCTGTAATGGGACTAGGGAAATGGAAATTCAAAGAAAATTGCGCTTTCAGAATTGTTGATAAAATCAAGATTTGTGGTATTGTCTATACCTGTAATCCTTTGTTCTATTGTAAAGACCAGTGGGAGAATATTTTTGTCAAAGCCTCAAACTTAATTAAACGTTATCAGCACACAGGTTCTACAATATTTGGTAGAGCTGTATTGATAAATAGTTTGGTCATTCCAAAGATTGTCTATTTAGCTAACATTACAGAGCCACCTCCTAAATTCATAAACAAGCTGAACAAGTTAATTAGAAGCTTTATATTTAAAAACACTATTAGGAGCATTAAGCACACTACACTCATTCAAAACAAAGAGGATGGGGGGATAAACTTGCAAGATGTTAAAACAAAAATACAGTCGCTAAGGCTAAAATTTGTAGGTCAAGTAGTTAGAAACCCAACAAACTTTCCCTTGACAATTTACTATTATGGTTTAAGATTAAGTAGTCTTCTTCCAATACACAATGATACTCCTCACTATTTTGGTACAGTCACTCATCCGTTTTACAGATCTATTTCAAGAGTTTTACCTGGTAATGAACATTTAATACACAACAAAACCAAAGAATCATACATAACACTTAAAAAGCTGTTACAGGAAAGCCTAGTGAATAGGATTAAGTGGGGGAGAGTTCTTGGGGTGACAGAATTCAAGGACACATTCATAAACCTACACAGTAAACATATCCCACCAAAAGCTAGAGAGATTAGTTATAGACTTATCTTTGGGATGACCCCTATGGTTAGAAGACGGGCAAATGACCGTGAATGTATATTATGCCACCTTGAAAATGCTGATAACGAAAAACACATGTATTTGGAATGTCCATTATTCCTTCAAGTTAGAAGTACTGTAATGGACCTATTGGAAGCAAACTGTGGCAATTATGTAAATGTTAACTTGTCTATTATTTTAAACAAGCTGCCAAAACTAAAAAATAAAATGATACATAACTTTAACTTGATTATTGTTTCCGAATACAGGAATCTTGTTTGGGCTACCTGGCTCAAATGTCTACATAATAATAAGGTGTTTGATCCTAATCACTTGGAATTAACATTTAGAAGAATAATGGACTTTAGGGTAGAGAATTATCTAGTTTGATTTTCATATACCTGTATAATGCTCATGTAGTTTTTCAGAAATAGGGTGTTGGGGGTCAGGGATATCTGATATTGTGTTGATTGTTCTGGAGTAGAGTATACTTGTATCATTTTTCTGTCTTTAGGGGGTTCATTGGTTAGGTAGTATGTCTTTGATATTAAATAATATTTCTATTACTGTTATTATATTTTTAGGTTAATCACTTTTCAATTGTTTATGATTTAATACTTGTGAATTATGGTAACTTACAAATAAAAACATATTAAAAAAAAAAAAAAAAAAAAAAAAAAAAAAAAAAAAGCCCACAAAAGAGGCAAGATGGCCCATAAAAGAGGCATATAAAGCCCAAAAAAGAGGCAAAGAAAAGAGGCATAAAGCCCAAGGATTCCTATGATGATAAAGCTAAAACTGAATAGCGCAAATTCTGAGGTTTCCTTTTTTTTAAAAAAAAAAAAAAAAAAAAAGGAATGACGCACACGGCGAAAATAGAATTTAATCGACCACCGGCGGTCAACGATAATGCTTTCATGGATGTTGCTGGTGCTGTGTAGCCACGGAAATTATTGTATTCCTCATTTACCTTTGGACTTGACGACAAGCCTTAATATTAAAGAAAAGGAGCAATTGCTTAGACACTTTTAAAATGTCCAAATCGACATGGAATCGGATGAATTTCTTGTCGCAGAGCTTAATTTCAATGTTAATGCTTTTTTGTCCATTATAGTGTTAGGGCTATTTTTTAAAACCAGAATAATTTAAAAATATTTTCTAAACGTTTATAACAAGACTGACAGGTCGCATTCCAAATTTCCCGGCTGTCTCAAAATCATCATCAAACTCCATTTGAGTGAGAAATGGAGAGACTCAAATCCTCTCTTGCAAAAGCCCTGGACAGAAACCCTGCTGTCTTGCGTAGTGCATAAATGTCGCCATACAGGTCGAGAATTTGTTGGTTTCCCAGAGCAGTCGAGGCGGAGATCAGCAAGTCTGGGGCAGTCAAAAAGATTATGAGAAACGGTTTCCTCCTCTTCCCCGCAGCGGGAGTCAAAATTTAGCATTAGCCTTGAGAAATATGAGCCAAGAGGACAGTGGCCCCCCGACTGTTTTGTCCTTTTGCATATTTTCTAAACTGTCGTTTCGGCGGCCCTAGGCTCGAACCTTGCCCCTCGCCATCCCCGCTGTCCCAATCAATGGACCTCATTCACCAATCGTAAACATTTAGCCACGTGGTTGTCTATCTCTTCTATATAATTTATGATCTAATGTTTCATTCATGATGGTTGTCACGTGACAGTTTTTTTTCCGTTGTTTTATCAATAAGATCACGTGACTAAATGTTGTTTGCTTACGATTGGTGAATGAGGTCCATTCTGAAAGAATATCCGAGACATGAATCAAATTAACTAGGTCAAGTCAGGGAACAGAACCAGGAAAAAGAAGTAGAGGAAGTCAGAGAAAAAGACGGGAAGACAGCGGGTCTAGTCACGGAAAGAGATTCTAGCCAAAGAGAAAACAGAGAGGAAAGGAGAAAGACGGTCAACGGATCTTGTGTGGTGCCCCAACCTTCCAACAGGCGAAGGCGAAGGTCCAGTCTTTGCACTTTGAAAACCAGTTTAGCAGTAGTGTGGGTGTGTTGAAGGGCACGCATGTGGGAATGGACCTCATTCACCAATCGTAAACAAACAACATTTAGCCACGTGGTTCTCTATATCTTCTATGCAAATGACACAATCCATAAAGGCTGTCACGTGATATGTAATTTTCATTGTTTTATCAATACCGTCACGTGGCTAAATGTTGTTTGTTTACGATTGGTGAATGAGGTCCAATGAGATTCCTAGTTCCTACCTTTGCTGAGGAAAGATCCAAGGTAAAGATATAAACAAGCATAATAGAAAAATTCTTAAAAAAAAACAAAAACATTTCTAAGGGTAAGAACTCTATTTTTACAGCTATATATACCACTAATGTAGAAGTTGTATTCGATACCAAACAAAATAATTGATTACCAATAAACAATTAATTGTGTAAAAGCTTCAACTTAATCCAAGAATAGATGTGGGAGAAATAACGTGTACAAAACTTTGCCCAGACAAACAGAAAGACAGACTGACCGAGTAAGTTGATATAAGCTTTTCAAACAAAACTACAAGAAAAAAGGTTAATTAAATGAACGCAATTAAATTTAAAACCTTGAACTTGCTCTAATAAGATTAAATGCATGAGACTTTGGTGTTTTCTTACGAGCCTTTCTATGAGATACATCTGAACATCTTAATAATGTTGTAGTTGAGTGTAAAACGCCTGGCCTTGAAACTAAGGAGTCAGTGGCGTAGCTATGGTGGGGATGGGGGGGGGGAGAATTTGAAAATCCCCCTCGAACCCACAATTCAGAGAGGTCCCCACTTGAGAGGGACCCCCAAATGAGTGTTAGAATTTTTTACATTAAATATTACCCCATTATCTCATGTCCTGATGTCGAATGTCAAAATGTAGGGGCACCTAAAGAGGTCAAGGCCCCCCCCCCACCGGTGGCCCCAAAACGATTGCAAATTCCTCGCTACGCCACTGCGAGCGGTCTCGGTCTTGAATCTCAGTGAAGACTGGGATTTTGAATTTAACAATTTCTAAGGCGCCCCTGAGTTCATCCAACTGTAATGTGTTATGCAAATGTAAAGGCGGTTGGTCATTGTACTGAGTGCTGACCCCATGACACCCCGTTAACCGTGGGCGCAGAATCAGATGGCGTTTTCACTACCTGCCACATAGATCGCATTGTCCGAAAGGACTATGCTTTACTTTTAGGAAAATTAAAACTGTCTTAAGAATTTTATTGAATAAAAAGAAAAAAACACTTAATTTTCTTTGGCAACAAATGTATTCATTTTAAAGTCAATGATGCTTTTCTACAAAAGAAAAAATATGAAATAGATGTACCCACATGTGTATTGTTGGTTAAGAAAGTAACACATACGCACTCAATAAATACAGACTCACAGACAGAACTGGAAAATTACATTAAAATTCTAGTATCATGCGAAACAATTTATTACCAATAAGGTTACAATTTTCCTTTTTTTAAAGAAAACATCAATTTTTATTCTGTAGTTGAATATTTACACTGTTATTAATTGATCTCTTTGGCATATTATGTCTCGACAATGAAAAGTATCCATTTGCAACTTCTTGTGTGACTAAAGAGGCCAATCCTTGATACACAGCTGCGGTCACAGGTTGGGCATATGTAATCACCAGGCGCCGTTGCATTTATTTGATATACACCGAAAATAAAGGCCTAATCACTTAGTTTGAATTTACAAAACATTACAATCAAACTTCCAGTCTTCATGGACGTAGCGCATATAATGTTAATACGTCACAATGCATAGTTTATTACGTAATAACTTTTGGTTAATATGTCAAAATGTATTGTTTGTAAGTGTCACAGATTACATTATAGAATTGTTTGTACATTTCACTTTTGAAAGTAATATAAGCCCTCGACATGAGTCTCGGGATTTAATCCTCAAATTTAGACACTTGACATTCAAATCAGGATTTACCCAAGGGACTTAATTAGTAAGTTTGAAATCTATTGGTTGATTTGAATTTAAACAAAGACATTTTTGAAAAGGGTTAGCGCCAGAGAATTGGCGGTAGTAAGAAAGAAAAGTCAGTCGATAATATTAAGTCCTTGTAGCTAGTCACGTTTCTAAGAGCTCTGTTTGAAAAGCCTTTGTAATATGTTCCATGCTCATTGATTTGTAATTTGTACATAAATTGTACTTACGTTGTATTTAATAAAGTTCCAGAGTTTTGTTTTATCAAAGCATCATTAATTTGTGAGTCTAGATCGTCAGTTTTGTTAACTATTGAATTCAAATAAAATCCTCGGCATCACAACACATCGTGACGTCATACCATCCGAATGTTGTTGTGACATATTTGGCACTCTCCGACTAACAAAAGTTCATGGACAACTTTTAACGAAATTTATTCAAGATCTAGATCTGGGACCAATTTCTAAAACTCTTCAAAGGAACTTCATTCTTATTTAACGGAGGACAGAATTTCTGTGTTTAACAGGTCAGTTGGTTATCGATAATTCTTTTATAAAGATTTTCGTTAGAGTTACGTCTAACTCACGAAAACTATTATTATATGTAATTGGCAAAAGGAATAAGACCAATATACATAATAACTGGCATTATTAAAAGACCAGTAAGTCAAATAACTGGCATTATTAAAAGACCAGTAAGTCAAATAACTGGCATTATAAAAAAGACCAGTAAAGTAAATAACTGGCAATATAAAAGACCAGTAAAGCAAATAACTGGCAGTATAAAAAAGACCAGTAAATCAAATAACTGGCGTTATAAAGAAGACCAGATTTAACCAACTGTTAAACCAGTAAAAAGTACATCGGCTCAATAGATCTATATTATTATTATATCTGAGATAAAGCCAAAATCCAGATATTGAACATTTTGCTCCAATACAAGAAACTAACAAAAAAATTAAATATGGCTTCCAGTTCTAGAACACAACGATTCTTCGAATTAATAGAATTTGCCAAAGAAAAGCAAATTTCAAAGCCAGACCAGTGGGCAGAGAAACAAGAAGAAAAAGAATATCAAGAGCAAGAATCTGAAAAACGCATACAATTAGAAGAAAAAAAATTACAAGAATCTGAAAAACGCATGCAATTAGAAGAAAAAAAATTGCAAGACGCCGAAAAACAAAGGCAAGAATCTGAAAAACAAAGGCAAGACGCCGAAAAGCAAAGACAACATGAAAAAGAAAAAATGGAATTCGAAAGGCAAAATAAAGAAAGCATTTCAATTCAAGGTCACTCAAGTATGTTTGACAAATACAGATTAATGAACAAAATATCGGCATTCAACGAAAACATTGACAATATGGACTCGTATCTCATAAGATTTGAAGAAATAGCTACAACATCCGGTCTACCTGAAGCACATTGGTCGAGCTCACTCCTCACCCTTTTGACTGGCAAAGCTGTCAACATTTGCTCACAACTGTCAATCAATGAACGCAGCACTTACTCTGATATCAAGGAAGCTCTACTGCGCCAATACGGAGCAACTTCAGCCAACTATAGAAAGAAATTCTATAATGAAAGGCCACAGCAAAATGATGATCCGCAAATTTTTGTAGCTAATATGTCAATGTGGTTTGATAGATGGGTATCCATGGCAAAAATAGAAGAAAGTTACCAAGCTCTTCGTCAACATATTATTATCGACAACATCACCCATGCTCACTCAGAAGATATTCAATCTTACATTATAGAGAGAAATCCTACTGATATACAGACATTAACCAAGATCATCAGACAATATAGAGCAGCCTATCCAAACAAGTCAGTCAAACCATCTGTTGAAGAAAATTTTGTCTGCTTTGCTCAAGACAAAAATGCAAGATATAAGTCAGATGACAAAGTCAAATGCAACAAATGTCATAAACTAGGGCATTTCACGTCTCAATGCCGCAGCAGAACCACAGAATGTTCATTTTGCCATAAAAAGGGTCACCAAAATCATGAATGTTGGAAAAAACAGGCAGTCTCAAAAAATCAAAATTTTGATACACCCACATCACCAACTCAAAGATACAGCAATAGAGAGCAATACAATCTCAACAAAGCACCTGGAAACAATAAACCAGATAACAACAAACCTCGCTACAGAAGTCATTCACAGGACTCCAGACCACAATATATGCCAAACAGAAGCTCATATAACAGAAGCTATTACAATGAGCACTCAACTATGACAGTCATTGCAAAGTCCAATGGTCTCAAATTTTATCCAGGCTTTGTAGGAGACAAGAAGGTGGAAGTGCTTCGTGACACAGGAAGCACGTCCACATTAGTACATGAACGCTTCGTACACGCAAACCGTTTCACAGGCAACCACGTCCAAGTCACTGCATTCAACGGAACTGTCAGCAAGTTACCTGAAGCCATCATTTATGTTACTACACCATTCTTCAGTGGTCAAACAAAAGCATTAGTAACACCCAATCTACCAGTGGACCTAATCATTGGAAACATAGAAGGAGTTAAAGAATGCACTCCTCAAGAACTTACTGAATGTACAAATGCCATAGAGCAAGGTCAAAAATGTTTGGCAGTAATGACAAGATCCATGTCCAGACAACAAGAACATTTGGCACCTGAACAAGTTAGCCAAAATAATCACATGGCTACCTCAGTTACTCAAGTTGTGCAGAATGCAACAGAACCAGTTACTAGTCCAGTAGCCAGCAACAATCAAGAACATTCAACATGGACACCCCCAGTTACATCAAGCCCATCCCTACCGGTCATAAGTCCACCACCAATTCCCGAATGTCCATTGTTGAACTTTGAAGAACAAGACGACATGCCCAGAGTCTCTAGCAATGATACAAGAACTCTAACTGGTCAAACTGAAGTCAATCAAGACAAGTCTCATGAACCAGAGGCAGATAACAAAGAAATTTTTATGCAATCTGACTCTATCACTCATACAAGTATTCCTCATTTGAAAGAATATGAGTCAACTAAAGAAGCCATTACAACCAAGAACATTGGAAGTCAAAGAATATTACATGAACACATGAAATCAAGATATTTTGCTCAAGGAGATCAAGTCAATTTACTGTTACCAGATTGGAGTAACAAGCTATTCTACAAATGGCAAGGTCCATTTACTATCACCAGAAGGATTTCCAACCTGCTTTATGAAATCAATGTCAACAAGTTTACCAGAGTATCTCATGTTCATATGTTTGAACATTACCATGAAACAGATAATGAAGACATCAAAGCAGAAGTTGAACATTTTACAAGCTTAGCAACTATTCCTGAGGAAGAAGAAACATCATCAACACCCATTCCTGAGATAGATGTTTCATTACCGACATCAAATAACATTGACATTCCCAAGGTCATCACTCTGAATGACATAGCAGCAGCAAATCAAAGTGACATTCCAAAGGTCATCACTCTGGATGACATAACACTACAAACAGTGAAAGACACTAAAGTGTTTCCAGACCATGCAGATTTCTTTACCAGTGTTTCTGAGACATTTCCAGTACTGCAATTTGAAAGAAACTCAGAAAGCAATAACATTGACAACACCAAGTTTCATCCTCCTTCTACTCAAGGGGCAACTTTTCTTCAGAAAGGAACAAATGAACTTCTTCAACATTGCTGTATTGACCGATTGAACTCAGACATGTTCAGTCATTGCTCTATTGAACATTTTAATGCAAAGCATTCTGCTACCATTGTTCTACAGCGTCAAAGTTCATCAACCAGAAAATTGAGTTTTGGTTTCGGACAGTTCTTATTTTCACCAAACTCAAACGCGGTTCAATCAGACATTATCTGTGAGATCATTATGACATGGAGTCAACAGCTTCATAAACTGAAAGACCTTTTCTTCAAGTTTAGAAAAAACGTACACACATCCATGACAGCAATTCAGAAGGGTTCTAAACTTCACACTTACATTTTATATATGTACTATACCATATTTAGTGTCACTTGATCCATTATCATTCATACTCGTCAAGGAAGAACATTATCCAGTTATATTTAATTAATAAATTAATTTGTTTACTCACTTTTTCCACAGGAGTTCTATATCAGATGTTATATTTATTTCAGCACCAAGCAACCCACTGAGGAAAGTCACTCATTCAAGATACTTTGTTTATTATGTTTCAGCATCTTTGCATATGACATGCATCAGACATTTTAATTTTTAAATCATGTGCATTTTATTTCAGGTCAAATATTATTGCATATATCCTATTTTAATAGTACAGATACATGACAGACAATTGGAATTTTTCATTGCTTCACACATGTTGAGATTTATATCACATTGAGTACTATTTTCTCAGAAGATTGTCATGTATTATCACAATTATTTTTTCTATTATTTTTTCTATGTCAATTTTTCATATGCAATATATTTTTCCATGTACACATTTTCACATTAGTACTAACCAAATGAGTTATAATGTCATATTTTAATATTATCATGAAGCACCATGAAGAGAAGTAACCTATTCAATTCAAGATTTAATTTATCCAAGTATTATGCCTTGTACAATTTTTGATATTGTTCATGACAAGCATTGTCTCATTTTCATAACCATTTCAATAGTGAGACAGGTGTTCAAAGTCATCAATAATTTTATTCTCTGCATTTACATTTTTTTATTATTGTTGTTATCTCCAAGTTGACTTTATTTTGTCATATGTTACCTCAACCATTTTTCTATAATTTCATGTATGGTATTTTGTGTATATTTAAATATTTTTAATACATATGAGCATTTCTATTACCATACAAATGCTAAATGGAGGGGGGGGGTAATATGTCACAGATTACATTATAGAATTGTTTGTACATTTCACTTTTGAAAGTAATATAAGCCCTCGACATGAGTCTCGGGATTTAATCCTCAAATTTAGACACTTGACATTCAAATCAGGATTTACCCAAGGGACTTAATTAGTAAGTTTGAAATCTATTGGTTGATTTGAATTTAAACAAAGACATTTTTGAAAAGGGTTAGCGCCAGAGAATTGGCGGTAGTAAGAAAGAAAAGTCAGTCGATAATATTAAGTCCTTGTAGCTAGTCACGTTTCTAAGAGCTCTGTTTGAAAAGCCTTTGTAATATGTTCCATGCTCATTGATTTGTAATTTGTACATAAATTGTACTTACGTTGTATTTAATAAAGTTCCAGAGTTTTGTTTTATCAAAGCATCATTAATTTGTGAGTCTAGATCGTCAGTTTTGTTAACTATTGAATTCAAATAAAATCCTCGGCATCACAACACATCGTGACGTCATACCATCCGAATGTTGTTGTGACAGTAAGCAACACGGATGGCTGCCTGGTCGTGAGGTTTGAACGCTGTACTGTCGTTCAGATTTATCGATGGTCCCGGGTTCAAACCCTGTCCGCTCCCATCCCCCGTCGTCCTGCGGGAGGTTTGGACTAGGAAGTAAACTATCTTCAACTCTGAAGGAACATCCGAAACATGTAAAACATTTTACAAAACAAACAAACAAGTATGTTTATTCATTTTGATTAGCTTCGCCTAAATCCAGAAGCTTAAGTCCCAACAAAGGATGAATGTTTATGAAGGTTCTCAAAGCTGTTCGCCATACAAAACACTCTAAATAAATTGCTAAAAATGGCCTTCGTTTGATAAACACATGATGTTTATTGTCATATGAGAATATGTCTTTTTTTTTTCCTTCTATCATGAGCAGCCATATTCTCTTTCCACGTATTAGTCTCTAGGTTGCCAAGATCTCTACCCAGAAATGAAACTGATTGACAATTCTAAATTCAAAAAGCTATGCACCCAAACAAGTCCCTAAAATAAATTTATTTATTTAGATTTAAATTACGTTCATTATTGCACACAATCACGCAACATATTCTTAACGTCCATAAGCTAACTAGGTAGTATGTCTTTGATATTAAATATTATTTTCATTACTATGATTATATTTACAGATTAATCACTTTTCAATTGTTTATGATTTAATACTTGTGAATTATGAGAACTTACAAATAATAAACTATATAAAAAAAAGCCCACAAAAGAGGCAAGTGGGCCCATAAAAGAGGTAAAGAAAAGAGGCCTTAGGCCCAAGGATTCCTATGATGATAAAGCTAAAATTGAATAGCGCAAATTCTGACGTTTCCTATAGAAAAGAAACAAAAAATAACTAGGTTAGGGATGGTACAAACTCATTTTTTTTTATAAATTAGTTGAGGATGCGCTGAAGCAATTCCTAAATTAATTGAAGATATAAGAGAGAAATATCAGAAATAATAGAGATTTCAATAGAAACCATCTTAGTAACCCTTAATATCATTCATCTTGTATTGAACAACATTAAAGTTTTTGAAAGACAATTCAACAAAAAGGGGGATAGGGGGGGGATCCTATGTCAGTGAAAATGAAAGAACAGGATCACATAAAATAGTAAGCAGATTCATTCTACTATGAAAAAATCCACTCATCCCCAATGGGTACCTGACTTAAGTAAGGGAAAGTTAAGTCGGTTGGTCGTTGTGCTGGCCACATGACATATTGCTCGTTAACCGTTGACCTAAACATCATCTAGCCCCGTAGATTGCAAGGTGCAAAAGGGAAACCTTACTTTTTGGAGGCGCGGTGGCTGAGTGGCTAAACGCTTGTCTTCCGAACCTGTTGTCCTGGGTTCGAATTTCGGCGAAGACTGGATCTTTTAGGGCACCCCTGAGTCCCCCCAACCCTAAATGGCACCTGGCTTTGGTTGGAGGAAAGCAAAGGCGGTTGGTTGTTGTGCTGGCAACGTGACATCCTGCTCGTTAACCCATTGAAACCAGAGAAACGGAAACTTTAATAGAGGGATAGAATCGTTATTTTTTTGTGTGCCTAACCAAGAAATCTGCCCTGGTTATAAGAGGTCGTTGTGATCGGTGGAATAAACATACATTTTTTGACTACTGGAAGGTATTTTGGTTAAGCCAATCACTTATTGAGATGTCTAGACGCTGGAAGTTTACCGCTTTCTTATCAGATTTAAAAGCATCTCGCCTAAAAATTAGTTTTGGTTGTCTTTAAATAAACATTGCTAAAAAAACAAGACTTGGGTTCTAAAACCCTGAATCGCTAGCAATTAATATAAAAACAAGGTAAAAAAGAACATTTTAACTTTAATCCTCTTGAAAATGAAGCTTGAACGATGACTTAAATATTTTTTTTAACATATAGACGAATATCTGACAGGCTGTTAGAGCTACTACTTTAAAGCTACTACTTTAAAGCTACTACTTTCAAGCTACTACTTTAAAGCTACTATATTAAAGCTACTACTTTAAAGCTACTACTTTCAAGCTGCTACTTTAAAGTTACTACATTAAAGCTACTACTTTAAAGCTACTACTTTCAAGCTACTACTTTAAAGCTACTACTTTCAAGCTACTATTTTAAAGCTACTACTTTCAAGCTACTACTTTAAAGCTACTACTTTAAAGCTACTACTTTCAAGAAAGCATTTCCGAAAGTCGAAATTCTTAGGAGGACGGGAATTTTGTGTCTCGGTATTTTTAGGCTGTCCCTCAGTCTATTGTATTGTGTACACTATTGTAACTCTATTGTGTACATGAATTTAGTTAGGGAAGAACAGGCGATCTTTGTGCTGGCCACATAGTGCCATGCTCGTTAACCGTTGGCCAAATAAACACATGACACCATAAGCCTTTTAGAGCGTATGGTCTCAAAAAGAAACTTTAATTTACTTTTACAATAATTCACTTCGTGCAGTAAAGTAAAGTAAAGTTCCCCTTTCAGGCCTTGTGGTCTAAAGGGCAGATGATGTAAATGTCATCTGTTTCTGTGGACTGCGGTTTACGAGGATGCCATGTTGCCAGCACAACGAACAACCGCCTTTACTTTTCCCCAACTAATGTCAGGTACCAATGAGAGTTGGGTGGACTCAGAGGCATAGAGGCAACCGAAGATCCCGAAATTAAAAATCCCAGTCTTCACCTGGATTCGAACCAGGGACCCCGGAACGGAAGACAAGCGCCTTACCGAACAGCCAGGCGCCTCGTACTACCTATAGACTTTGTTCAAAATCTTTAATTTCTACCTTTATATCTTCACTCACGATGTTAATTCCTACCAATGCTCCATCACACAAGATTTACATGGCTAATACACATAAATCCCCTTATCTTACACGGAAAACATAGAACTTGATCAAATAAGGGCCGGATATACGACTGTGCATTAGCCCAGGCCTCATCCCTTAAAGGGGGGCCTCCACCAGCTTTTAAATAAGCAAAGTATGACCAAAATATGGAATACTACAGTCCATAAATAATGAGTCCATGTATCATTACTATAGCATTAATTGAGATCACTTTGCTTAAAATCCTCAAAACAGGTTAAGGGCCTACAAAAAAAACAACACTGGCCATGGACTCTATTTACTTAAAGTTGTGAATTTCTTCTCGTATATGTTCCTTGTTGTTGTGAATTTCTTCTCGTATATGTTCCTTGTTGTTGTGAATTTCTTCTCGTATATGTTCCTTGTTGTTGTGAATTTCTTCTCGTATATGTTCCTTGTTGTTGTGAATTTCTTCTCGTATATGTTTCTTGTTGTTGTGAATTTCTTCTCGTATATGTTCCTTGTTCAATCGTCCACACTTCCATCACACTGCCCAGTGTGTTTTGTCTGGTCAAGCCATGACACTTGACCTGTAGGAAGTCGCTGATGTACATGAAAGCTTTCTTTGCCAGCTCTAAAAGTCTTCTACGGAACAGCCTGTTGCTCAGAAAGTAGATGTAGAAGTTGACAGCGTGGCATGAGTCAGACATGGCGAAGAAGATTTGCTCCAACAACCTGGAAAACATAAAAATTTATTCAATGACTTTTAGAGATGGCCTAAACAAAAAATGTGGGAATATAGGTACGTATGGTTTATAGAGGAAGTGGGAGATGTCGGAAGTGTATTCTGTCTGTAATCTTCCTTTTAAAGGATCGCGACAAGGTTGATTGGCGTTACCCAATATATTTATGTATTTTCCTTCTAGATTGACGTATTTTCCTACTAGATTGACGTATTTTCCTACTAGATTGACGTATTTTCCTACTAGATTGACGTATTTTCCTACTAGATTGACGTATTTTCCTACTAGATTGACGTATTTTCCTAATAGGTTGACGTATTTTTCTAATAGATTGACGTATTTTTCTAATAGATTGACGTATTTTCCTACTAGATTGACGTATTTTCCTACTAGATTGACGTATTTTCCTACTAGATTGACGTATTTTCCTAATAGGTTGACGTATTTTTCTAATAGATTGACGTATTTTTCTAATAGATTGACGTATTTTCCTACTAGATTGACGTATTTTCCTACTAGATTGACGTATTTTCCTACTAGATTGACGTATTTTCCTACTAGATTGACGTATTTTCCTACTAGATTGACGTATTTTCCTACTAGATTGACGTATTTTCCTAATAGGTTGACGTATTTTCCTAATAGGTTGACGTATTTTTCTACTAGATTGACGTATTTTCCTACTAGATTGACGTATTTTCCTACTAGATTGACGTATTTTCCTACTAGATTGACGTATTTTCCTACTAGATTGACGTATTTTCCTACTAGATTGACGTATTTTCCTACTAGATTGACGTATTTTCCTATTAGTTTGACGTATTTTCCTACTAGATTGACGTATTTTCCTACTAGATTGACGTATTTCCCTATTTTACCTAATAGATCTTCGTATTTTTCTATTAGATTTACATATTTTCTAATAGACTTACGTATTTTTCCTAATAGATTTGGCTGCAGTGGCCCGGACAACACTTCTCGTTCGAGTGGAAACGTTAAAAATTAAATACAAATCGGATAATTTGGAATCGAAACAATGCTCCGGATACTGTGCCAATGGAATTAAGTTCAATGTACTGAAGGCGTTGACAATTCTTGACGCCGTTTTTACATGAGGATATTTTCCCAGTGATGAAGCCCCGTACAAAAGTTGTAATATAGTTACAGAACATGAAAGTCTCTCGGAACGGTTGCCATCTTCGGCCTTGCTGCCTACCGAGACAGATTGAGGATTGGATCCTCCAAAACAAAGAGTTTTACTAAGTCTCGCATCTACGTGGAACACATTTAGAGAGAAAGATTTCTTTCATTCAGTCAGATAGATTTCTTTTAAAAGACAGGAAAAGATGTTTTGGCCTACACTTTCATTTACTCTTAACTTTCACAACAACCCAACATCTCGACAATGTCACGTGACATTATCTGTTCCAGGGCCGGCCTTAGAGAATCGGAAGCCCTTGGCGAAGTGGGCTATATTCCTCAACTACGTCGCTCCGACCAGGCGTCTGTCTAACTGTGCGCGTGTATCTTCTGAGGAAGAGTTGAATAACTTCCACCCCCTTTCATTTGTTTAGTCCATCACATTGATTGACAAGTGACCAGGTTACTAGTAGAAGCGGCCCGTGGTCTTTCAAATAAAATCATGATGACCAGTTGATCGTCTGAAATACATGAACACATACATCTACCCACTATGCCACCCAGATTGCATTTTACCTTTGAGAGATTTACAAAGTCAAATATAGATTTACTTATGCTACATAGACCATTCCCCACCCACGCCCCTTAACAGTTGGTGGCTCTACATACACACACACATACACACACTTATATATGTGTTTGTGATTGGCCTATCTGTTAATAAATGCTATCAAACTTTTACTCGCCAAATTATTCGTCATATTCTACTATCCGGGCAGATGCGGCTCCGGCCAAATATTTAAAAAAAGCAATAACTATCAGACGCAACACTGATATACGATGTATATAAATATATAATACAAATATATAGATTATATATATATATATATAGGCCTATAAATTATTATTGTGTTTGCTACTCTAAATTATCATTTTGTCTTTATTAATCCAATTTGGTATCAGAAACACTGCTTTATAGGACTGAAGGTAGCCTACTTTAGAGACTGCGCGAAAATCATTTTGCTTATATAGTGAGTTTTAAATACGAATTTTTATACACCGATATTCATTTATCATAGAGCTTATATCACAACCAGCATTCATTGAGGCTTCATAATATTTTTTAACCAATGCTAAAAACACATATATAGTAGATTATATACTTATGACAAAGAATGATTTATACCAGACATTACTAAAGATATTACAAATTTATTTCTGAGAATGGAACTGCAAACCTTGAATAAGACTTCTGTTTGACCTCATCCCATTTCATTTCCACAAAGTAGTAAAGAGGCCGGGGGGTGACTAGGAGGCTGAATATGACACACGCCACAATTGTCGTGACTGTAATATTTTGATTGTATCTTTTTCGCTTGATTAGAGCCGGCATTTGAATACTGAACCGTCTTTCCTGTGTTGTATAAAAAAGCAAATGGTGTATTAGTGATTGAAACATTGCTGTTCCAGCAAGATGACATACATTACGGTAGAGAGGCAAATAGTTCCAGGTATAGTCTATCATGACTAGCTATCACGCAGTAAAAAAAAAAAGGACTAGCGTACATTGTTGTTGTTTTTTGGCCTTATAAACGGTCACAACAGAATGAGACAGCACATATTCCAGAAGCTGATAATTGAAATGTGTCCTTTTTTTTATCCTACTTTCCTTTCTCGGATCAAGAGGATGACAATACACGAATCAATCCAAAAGTAATTCAATTAGTACTAATTCAATGTAGTAGATCCTTTTATGTTTAAGTCAGAAATGTGTAAATCAAAAAAATGGGTTACATGTTTAGGATGTTTATTCAGATTTGAAGATAAGTTCACCCTAACCCAAACCTCCATCAGCACGACGGCGAGGGGGGGGGGGGCGCAGGACGTCGATTGACATCGGTACCATCTAGACCTCTGAACCACAGTTAAGAGCGAATACTGTATGACCAGGCAGCCGCCTTATAGTGATAATAATAATTGATTTATTCTTTGCCTCTCGTGGCATGGGATGTAGTATATAACTCTAGTATATAGATTCGAAATATGAATCTGGTAAATGAATCTGTCATATGAATGTATTATATGAATCTAGTATAGGAAACTAGTGTAAGAATCTAGTAAATGAATTTATTATATGAATCTAGTATATAAATCAATTATATGAATCTAGTATATGAATCAATTATATGAATCTAGTATATGAATCAGTTATATAAATCTAGTATATGAATCAATTATATGAATCTAGTATATGAATCAATTATATGAATCCAGTATATGAATCTATTATATGAATCTAGGATATGAATCAATTATATGAATCTAGTATATGAATCAATTATATGAATCTAGTATATGAATCAATTATACGAATCTAGTATATAATATTATTATATGAATCTATAATATGAAAAATAAACAAATCCAGCTAGGCGAAGGATTACGTCAACATGACAGAATGTATGTCTCTGACAATTAATAAATAATAAATAATAGTATAGGGCCAATCTGCAACAGATGCATTAGTAAGAACATAAATGCCACGATGGCATATGTTACAGTGGTACAGGAGATGTGAGTTACATATAATTGGGGTGTTATAGGAAATAGACACGGTTGATTCATTGTCGTAATAACAGTCCGAATATATGTATGTAAGTCTTAAGTGCCACGAGATGTCCATTAATCTGTCTAGAAATGAGTTCAACCAGTAAAGCCAGTTTCGGCACGCGGACCGAATCCGACTCTCCATACCTGCCCACAGAACAAGCTATCGGTATGTTTAAAATAGATCTAAAAAAGTTCCCTTTTCGGACCTTGCGATATAGGGCAGATGATATAAAGGTCAACTGCGTATGTGATCAACGGTTAACGAGAGTGTCTTGTGGTCAGCACAACGACCAACCGCCTTTACTTTTCCTTAAATTAAAAGGGAAATAGGAAACAACAATGTTGCATCGGCCCGTAACAAGCACAGGAGAAATAGATTCGGCCCTGTGGCTGAAGAAGCTCTGGAATCATTTGCAAGGCCGGTCTTAGGCCACTGCAACCTACGCTTTCATTTTCCCCGCGCTAATTCTATGTGTAATTATTAATTGCAAATTATATACGAAAAATTTGCTGCACTAATTAAAATCTCCTGAAAAATAAACAAAATTATCATTTGTGTGTGTCATTCATTATGGAAAACGTCATTCCTACGTGCGTTAAAAAAAAGGCAATGTCAGCTTTCATGTAATAAAATGTAATGATCGGACAAATTTTCCCCATAACCAATACCGTATTTACTTTAATAGTCACTGGCATAAAAATATGCCATAGGTAGCAAGATTCGTGAAGTTAACTTGATCGCAATTTTGTACTTAGAAAAGAATGAATAAAATGCAAAGCCGAATTTATTTTCTAATACAAAATCTTAATTTTCACTTACTATCCTTATTCTCACCCAGACTAGGCCCCCGCGCAATCAGTTTCGCATAGGGCCCCGCAATTGCTAGGACCGGCCCTGATCATTTGGATGTATGTTTTGCATTTTTAAATGTTCTTTCAAGTTTAAAGATGATCACATTCTAGTCCAAAACTCCCGCAGCCGGCAGAGTTCGAACCCTGGACCATGGAGCCAAAGTTCATAGCTAATACCTCTCGACCAGGCAGCCATCCGTGATACTTATAGACTTATTCAAATTCAATCTCCTTTAATCCCATCTTACACAGACACTATCGCAAACAAACAAAACAAAAGAACACAAGCTAACAATCTATGTCTCGCAAAGACCTTCCTTTAGGGAACAGTACCAGGAAAAAGAAGAAGAGGCAGACAGAGAAAGCGATAGGAAGAAAACATAAAAAAAAATGGACGGGCCTGCCATTGAAAGAGGTTCTAAGGCAAAAGACAAAGAGGAATGGAGAAAGACGGTCGACAAATCTTGTATGGTACCCCATCAGTCCAACACACTAGGGGTTAGGTAAAGGTAACCCATACACAGAGATATTCTTAGACGTATTTTCCCACTTCAAAATCTGAAAATATCAAACATGTTTCACCATATAAAAATCCATATAAACAAACTTTTTTTTTTTTTTAAAGTTATACTGACCTACTGCCATACTTACTATATTGTTTACAGAAGTGTAAAGTCGTCTGATTATGAGGCAGCTCATTATGGAAAGGCAAAGAACCGGAAGCAGAGAATAGACGACCATTTCAACGATAGCATTTATGTAAACAAAGTCATACATTGTACTCTCCCTTGTGTAACTATCAGAACATTTTCGAGTTTCTCTGTCGAAGTAATATATTTTAAAACTGGTTCCATTGACTCCTAAGAGAAGGGCGATAATAATGGCGTTGATTATCAGGTAATGCCTAGAAAAGAATACATATACATATATTAGTTAATATATTTTAATATCTTTTAATTAAGGACTTGCATAAAAATATTAACTTCCTAATGTAATATTAAACGTATATATCTACTAAAACTCTTAAATTATAACTGATCACAGCCCCTGCTACACTCCGAGAAATGCTAATGAAGAGCCCAGAAATACAATATCTAAATGGCACAGACCTCTGTTCTTCATATAAGAAGAATTACTCCATGAAGTAGTTGAACTACATGAGATTCAACCATTAATAAAAGTTTGTTTGACGGAATGGAGGGATGGGTTGGGTTTACGGTTTGGAGAGAGGGGTTAGTAAGACGGATTGAATCAAGGAGTTTGATAGTCGTATTCAAGCAAGAAGTGTTTGAGCGATTAGATAGCAAGACGGACTGGAGACAGGAGTTGGCAAAATAAATTGGAGACATGAGTTGGCAAAATAGATTGGAGACATGAGTTGGTAAGACGGACTGGAGACAGGAGTTGGCAAAATAAATTGGAGACATGAGATGGTAAGACGGACTGGAGACAGGAGTTGGCAAAATAAATTGGAGACATGAGTTGGTAAGACGGACTGGAGACAGGAGTTGGCAAGACGGACTGGAGACAGGAGTTGGCAAAATAAATTGGAGACATGAGTTGGCAAGACGGACTGGAGACAGGAGTTGGCAAAATAAATTGGAGACATGAGTTGGTAAGACGGACTGGAGACAGGAGTTGGCAAGACGGACTGGAGACAGGAGTTGGCAAAATAAATTGGAGACATGAGTTGGCAAGACGGACTGGAGACAGGAGTTGGCAAAATAAATTGGAGACATAAGTTGGTAAGACGGACTGGAGACAGGAGTTGGCAAGACGGACTGGAGACAGGAGTTGGCAAAATAAATTGGAGACATGAGTTGGCAGAACGGACTGGAGACAGGAGTTGGCAAAATAAATTGGAGACATGAGTTGGTAAGACGGACTGGAGACAGGAGTTGGCAAGACGGACTGGAGACAGGAGTTGGCAAAATAAATTGGAGACAGGAGTTGGCAACACGGACTGGAGACAGGAGTTGGCAAAATAGATTGGAGACATGAATTGGCAAAATAAATTGGAGACAGGAGTTGGCAAGACGGACTGGAGACAGGAGTTGGCAAAATAAATTTGAGACAGGAGTTGGCAAAATAGATTGGAGACATGAGTTGGCAAAATAAATTGAAGACAGGAGTTGGCAAGACGGACTAGAGACAGGAGTTGGCAAAATAAATTTGAGACAGGAGTTGGCAAAATAGATTGGAGACATGAGCTGGTAAGACGAACTGGAGACAGTAGTTGGCAAAATAGATTGAAGATAGGAGTTAGCAAAATAGATTGGAGACATGAGTTGGCAAAATAGATTGGAGACATGAGTTGGCAAAATAGATTGAAGATAGGAGTTGGCAAAATAGATTGGAGACAGGAGTTGGCAAAATAGATTGGAGACATGAGTTGGCAAAATAAATTGGAGATAGGAGTTGGCAAGACGGACTGAAGACAGGAGTTGACAAAATAAATTTGAGACAGGAGTTGGCAAAATAGATTGCAGACATGAGTTGGTAAGACGAACTGGAGACAGGAGTTGGCAAAATAGATTGAAGACAGGAGTTGGTAAAATAGATTGAAGACAGGAGTTGGTAAAATAGATTGAAGACAGGAGTTAGTAAAATAGATTGAAGACAGGAGTTGGCAAAATAGATTGAAGACAGGAGTTGGCAAAATATATTGAAGACAGGAGTTGGTAAAATAAATTAGAGACATGAGTTGTTAAGACGGACTGGAGACAGGAGTTGGCAAAATAAATTGGAGACATGAGTTGGTAAGACGGACTGGAGACAGGAGTTGGCAAGACGGACTGGAGACAGGAGTTGGCAAAATAAATTGGAGACATGAGTTGGCAAGACGGACTGGAGACAGGAGTTGGCAAAATAAATTGGAGACATGAGTTGGTAAGACGGACTGGAGACAGGAGTTGGCAAGACGGACTGGAGACAGGAGTTGGCAAAATAAATTGGAGACATGAGCTGGTAAGACGAACTGGAGACAGTAGTTGGCAAAATAGATTGAAGATAGGAGTTAGCAAAATAGATTGGAGACATGAGTTGGCAAAATAGATTGGAGACATGAGTTGGCAAAATAGATTGAAGATAGGAGTTGGCAAAATAGATTGGAGACAGGAGTTGGCAAAATAGATTGGAGACATGAGTTGGCAAAATAAATTGGAGATAGGAGTTGGCAAGACGGACTGAAGACAGGAGTTGACAAAATAAATTTGAGACAGGAGTTGGCAAAATAGATTGCAGACATGAGTTGGTAAGACGAACTGGAGACAGGAGTTGGCAAAATAGATTGAAGACAGGAGTTGGTAAAATAGATTGAAGACAGGAGTTGGTAAAATAGATTGAAGACAGGAGTTAGTAAAATAGATTGAAGACAGGAGTTGGCAAAATAGATTGAAGACAGGAGTTGGCAAAATATATTGAAGACAGGAGTTGGTAAAATAAATTAGAGACATGAGTTGGTAAGACGGATTGGAGACAGGAGTTGGCAAGATGGACTGGAGACATGAGTTGGCAAAATAAATTGGAGACAGGAGTTGGCAAGACGGACTGGAGACAGGAGTTGGCAAAATAAATTTGAGACATGAGTTGGTAAGACGGACTGGAGACAGGAGTTGGCAAAATAAATTGGAGACAGGAGTTGGCAACACGGACTGGAGACAGGAGTTGGCAAAATAGATTGGAGACATGAATTGGCAAAATAAATTGGAGACAGGAGTTGGTAAGACGAACTGGAGACAGGTGTTGACAAAATAGATTGAAGACAGGAGTTGGTAAAATAGATTGGAGACATGAGTTGGTAAAATAGATTGAAGACAGGAGTTGGTAAAATAGATTGGAGACATGAGTTGGTAAGACGAACTGGAGACAGGAGTTGGCAAAATAGATTGAAGACAGGAGTTGGCAAAATAGATTGAAGACAGGAGTTGGTAAAATAGATTGAAGACAGGAGTTGGCAAAATAGATTGAAGACAGGAGTTGGCAAAATAAATTGAAGACATGAGTTGGTAAAATAAATTAGAGACATGAGTTGGTAAGACGGATTGGAGACAGGAGTTGGCAAGACGGACTGGAGACAGGAGTTGGCAAGACGGACTGTAGACAGGTGTTGACAAAATAGATTGAAGACAGGAGTTGGTAAAATAGATTGGAGACATGAGTTGGTAAGACGGATTGGAGACATGAGTTGGCAAAATAGATTGAAGACAGGAGTTGGTAAAATAGATTGGAGACATGAGTTGGCAAGACGGACTGGAGACAGGAGTTGGCAAGATAGATTGAAGATAAGAGTTGGCAATACGGATTGGAGACAGGAGTTGGCAAGGTGCATTGTAGCTACACCATTAGTTATAGAAGGTCCTAACTCTGAGCTGCAACGTCACAACCTGTGGGCAGATTAGACCAACAGCTTGTTGCCCCTTCACAGATCCATTGACGTGGCAATGAGCTATTGGTCTAAACTGTCCAAAGGTTGTGACGTTGCAGGAAAGTATTCAGGGCTTCCTTAACGTTAGGGGATTATCGTTTGCATTATTTTTTAAATTTTTGGTTTATGGAAAAGGAGGATTTAACTGCAGCCACCCCCCCCCTCCGGTATTTTTTTTTAAACTCAAAACCCCCTTGGCTGCGCTGGGGCAAGTGATGGTTTAGTATTACCTAAAATAAACTAAATCAAAGCAAAAAATCAGTCCCTAAATTTCAATTCTCCAATCGGGAGGGGGGGATTTTTTACGCCCATGATAAGTACAGACATTATTTGTTCGTTGAAGGAAAGAATGTAGACATCTCTGGGTTAAGAATAAATGCAATCTTGAAATTTATTTTTGATTAATTATTGAGTGCAACGATGTCGCCGACAACAAAAATAGGCTAATTACAGAAACCACATAATTATTGACAATTTATTGCTTAAAAATTTATTTATTTTTTCCGTGTTATGGTGTAAAAACAAGGAACCGTGAGTAATATTTAATCGATGTGGTAATGTAATCCACATTTAATAGAAGATAATTAAAAAGCTGTTACAAGAAAACCTAGTGATTAGAATTAAGTGGGGGAGAGCTCTTGGGGTGACACATTCAGAAACCTACACAGCAAACATATCACACCAAAAGCTAGAGCAACAACCTATAGACTCATCTTTGGGATGACCCCTACAGTTAAAAAACGAGCAAATGTCCATAAATGTAAATTATTTCATCTTGAAAATGCTGATAACGAGAAGCATATATATTTGGAATTTCCATTATTCCTTAAAGCTAAAAATACTGTAAGAGACTTGTTAGAAGCTAGCTGTGACAACTAAGTGAATCTAAACTTGTCTATTGTTTTAAACAAGTTGCCAAAACTGAAAATAAAATGGTTTATAATTTCAATTTGATTATTGTTTCTGAATATTGGAATCCTGTTTGGACTAGCAGACTCAAAGTTTTACATAACAATAAGGTGTTTGACTCTACTTATTGGAGGTCCTAAAGAAAGATCAAGGAGGTACTAAAGACAGGTCGGCTGACCTACTGAAGGTCTTAAAAGACAGATCAACTGACCTATTGTAGTCCTAAAGACAGGACAACTGACCTATTGGAGATCGTAAAGACAGGTCAACTGACCAATTGGAGGTCTTAAAGACAGGTCAACTGACCTATTGGAGGTCGTAAAGCCAGGTCAACTGACCTATTGGAGGTCGTAAAGACAGGTCAACTGACCTATTGGAGGTCGTAAAGACAGGTCAACTGACCTATTGGAGGTCGTAAAGACAGGTCAACTGACCAAGTGAAGGTCCTAAAAAAGTAAACTTGTTGCCATAAAAGTAGGTAGTAAATAAACAATTTCGAAATAATGGTGTTGATGTGCAGGGGCGGACTGGGTGTCAACATCGGCCCTGGAATTACTATACTAACCAGCCCACAATTTGATTGCCATATGATGTACATCTATTGTTACCTGCCCATATAATAATCAATGTTTTTATAATGCATTGAAAACTGAACTTAACCGTGCAAACATGAATTCAGAACTTCAGATAGGCCTATTTAATGTTTTATATTTCTTGCCTACATCTAGTTAAACGTAGAGGCTATAGGCTTTGAGATAATATCAATTTGTACAAACAGTGTACAATTACAATCTTGATTAGTTTGAATAAAATATTTTATATGACTTGATTTTGAAACGATTTGACATAATTATAATTAATGATCTTGAAATACAAAAACAAACCCTAATAAAATGCTCAGAAAGACACAAAGATAAAGACACATTCTTCGTTCCATATGCTAGGACAAATTTGTACAAGCGCTCCTTTTTCCTTAGTGTTATTAGAGCATAGAATAGGTTGCCTGAGCCAGCTAGGAAAACCAATTATTTGGTAGAATTTAAGTCATTGGTTAACATACATGTTCCTAGATTGACATAGGAACACGCGTAGGACGTAATCATCTTCTTCCCTGTATTATATAAGATAAGATAAGATAAGATATCGAGTTATAGACATAGATTTATGTGATTCTCTTATTACGAGAGTATGTGTTTAGTATTACACAGTAAAGTCTATAAAATTATTTTATGAAAGGTAAGCAAATGTCCCCAGTATTAGGTATATATATATAATAATATTGGGGACTAGTTTAAAACAACAGTTGGGTTAAGACAAAGCTGCATACTTTCACCAGCCTTTTATCAATACCTTCCTTGAAAGGACAATGAGAGATGCCCCAACAGGGCTTTAAAATGGGCATCAGTATTGGAGGTGAAAAGCTGAATGGTGTCAGTAGTTTCAAATACCTCGGGGCTATTGTCTCATATGAGGGAAGTAAACCTGAACTACTGGCTTGAATTGCACAGTCCACAGCAGCCCTTTCAAAACTTAAAATACTATGGAAAAACAAAGGCTTATCCCTCGGCACCAAAATCAGACTGATGCGCTCCCTGGTCATGGCCACATTCTTATATGCTTGTGACTGCAGAGCTAGAGAGGAGGATCCTAGCAATGGAATTGAGATGCTACAGAAGGATCCTAGGTATCACATTCGAAGAACGCATCACAAACCAAGAGATTAGAGACAGGGTTACTGCAGCGAATGGACCCCACGATTACCTGCTAACTATCGTAAAATGTCATTTTGAGAGTAGCAAATACTAAGATCTTTCTTGATGTTTATAAGAATAATAAGGAGTTGTAAAAGAGCTCTCACGACCTTTTCAACAATCCAGGCGCCGTTCTTCAAGAGGCCGTTTCCAAAATGGCAAGACCCGCTCGGTTAGATAAAGAATTTGGCAGTGGTTACTTGTGCACTCGGCCTTCGGCCGCGTCTCTAGTAGACGAGTCCGGAGCGACCTAGTCACTGGGAACGAAGTGTTGATCTAAACACTCCAGAAGACCCTCTTGAAGACAGAACACACTGTTCAATCAGGCCGGTGAGAGGAGCTTCTGTTCGCTTTTGCGGGCTAGAATTTCAAGAGCCTAGGCTCAGTTCTACCAGTTTCAAATAAGATTAATAACACATGAATACATAATCGAGTGAACAACCCGAATGAAATCTCCGCAGAAAGTCAAGACCCACTACATGATCCAAATCTAATAAAACTCATAGATAGTGAAGCTCCACCAAGACGAGGGTTAATCAAGATAGGCGAAGATGGTGTCTACGTGAGAGAAATTCATCTGAAAGCAGGCAAGACACAACAATTGCTTGTTCCAAAGAAGTATAGAGCAACAATTTTAAAGCTTGCACATGACACCCCGTTTGCCGGACATATGGGAGTAAAGAGAACATTAAATAGAATCTTGAATGAGTTTTTTTGGCCTAGAACTACGCAAGAGGTCAAGGCCTATATAAAGTCTTGCCATATTTGCCAAATACATGGTGCAAAATAAAAATAAAAATATGCATTTCATTTAACTTATCCTAATTGTTCTTCAATATTATCGTTATTAAAATACTTTTCTAGTTCAGAGGGAAGATCTAAGGTCTTTTAATGATTCGATTGAATCGTTTATCGTTATTGTCTCGTGAGTTGTAGTTTTTAATTTATCTTGTTACACGTGTGATGCTCAGTCTTCTTTACCACCAGCTGAGATTGTAATATTTCTCTTGTTCGTCGATGTGTGTCTGCTATGCTCACAAGCAACACTGAAATGAAGGCAGGTAAAGTAAGTAAAGTTCCCCATTCAGAACTTGAGATCCATAGGGCAACTGCTGTAAAGGTCATCTGTTTCTGTGGCCTACGGTTAACGAGGGTGTCATATGACCAGCACAATGACCAAACCGCCTTCCCCCCCCCCCCCACTAATGTCAGGCACCCATCAGATCTGGGTGGACCTCAGAGGCGCCCTAAAGATCCCGAAATAAAAAATCTTGTGGTCTATATGGCAGATGATGTAAAGTTCATCTGATTCTGTGGCCTACGGTTAACAAGGGTGTCATGTAGCCAGCACAACGACCAACCGCCTTTGCTTTACCCCAATTAATGTCAGGTACCCATTAGAGCTGGGTGGACTCAGAGGTGCCCTAAAGATCCCGAAATAAAAAAATCCTAGTCTTCACCAGGATTTGAACACGGAACTTCCGCTTCGGAAGCCAAGCGCTTTACCCTCACCACCGCAGAAAATAGGGCTAAGTGATATTGAAGTCATCTATTTATACTAGATGCCAAAACCTACCTGTTCAGGTTTTATCTTTCAGCCGTAATTGATTGGTCATGCATGACAACATGTCATTTTTTTTTTAGAAGTACAAGTACCCTACCGATTCATTAACTATATAGACCAGGGGTTCTCAACCTGTGGGTCGCGACCCCTTGAGGGGTCGATTGACGATTTGTCAGGGATCGCCTAAGACCATCGAAAATATGAATTGTATTTTGTGTATTCTTCTATTGCTGTGTGTGTGGGGGGTGGGGGGGGGGGGTCGCGGCAGAGTGGGGGATAGTAAAAAGGGGTCGCCAAGCTTAAAAGGTTGAGAACCGCTGATATAGACCAAGTAACACTTCAAAACGTGACTAGTCAAGTGGAACACTTCCTTGTTGTCAACAAATAGACGTTTGGCCGTAATGGATCTTTTTCCATTACGAAAATAGCAATATCTATTTTAGTTGTTCGCTAGATTGACAGGGCTCCCACCCACTTTCTTCACAGGAATGCAACATTTTTTTTCCACGTAGGCTTTCCTAAAAAAACAGAATCATCCAAACCCGATTCGAAGGTGCCACCTCTAGTAAAAGAAAAAGTTTGGAAGAAGGCCTACCACAAGGTTCAACCCATAGCGTCCCACTATATCTAATCTTCATGAATGTCCTCCCGGACCTCATTTCGGTCAATAAAGCACTTTACCCAGATGACCTCTTAATTTGGACTACACAGAGATATCCAGTGCTGACTAGATCTAAATTAAACAGAGCCCTCAAAACTATCTCCACGTTTTCAAAATTATGGAAAATGGAAATAACACAAAGAAAAGTCAGTTTATTCAATCTTTAGCCACAGCAACAAAACAGCAAAAAGAAACTACATCCTAAAAATAGACTCACAGCCAATAAATAAAGAAAAAAATCCAACATATCTTGGTGTAAAATTTACACCAAAGAATGTCTCTAAATCACTTTATGGCAGATTTAAAAGAAAAAGCATCACAAAGATTAAACATGATAAAACACCTAGCAGGAACATCCTGGGGAGCTGAAAAGAAAACCTTAAGACAGTTATACACTGGATACGTCAGATCTGTAATGGATAACTGTCTCTACATACAAGTAGCTGCCAACAAAACCCACCAATCATCATTAGACACAATCCAAAACCAAGCCTTGCGGTTAATTAGTGGAGGTATGAGAACTACTCCCACAGCAGCCT
Organism: Biomphalaria glabrata; assembly: GCF_947242115.1. NCBI lineage: Eukaryota > Metazoa > Mollusca > Gastropoda > Planorbidae > Biomphalaria > Biomphalaria glabrata. The sequence continues at coordinate 3,403,416 of NC_074721.1, read as the reverse complement.
GTGAAATAGACTTCAATATTGAACCTCTTAAGTTAAGGCGCAACAGAGCAGCATTAGAAGCTATTGAGAGATACAGAAGGTTGGAAGACGACCATCCAAATAAATTACTAACACAGAGAAATAGGAAAAACAAGCAAAAAAAGCAAAGAACTCTGATCCAACTTACTGACGAACTAGCCCTAAAACACCATCTACCCAATAACAGAAAAATTACCAGATTCTGAAACATGACTCCTGGACTTAACTTCAACCAACCAACCATTAAAACACTTTTAATAAATAATACTCTAACAAAAGAATCAAATCCACTGAAGCTTAAAGTAGGTACGCTTGAAACAATTGAAAGCTTTCCAAAAACAGCCATCCATCGACTGATAGACTCACAAAGCCACCATCAATGCTGATCTTGGTGCCTTAATAGTCTTCCCCAAAAATAAACACTTTGTAATAAGTGCACCCTGTGGCGACTACTGCTCAAACTTCCAAGCCAAAATTGAGGCTATTACCATAGCTTTGCAGACAGTCGAAAACAAATTATATGAAGGGATACAATCACCATCAGATATTGTTGATTTACTCTTCAAGAACTTAACAGCAGCACCTCAAAAAACCCAAGAGAGTTGACAACACTAATAGTGATAATAGATCAGATGATGACAAAATTAAACATCAACATCACATAACAGCGGATACCTGGACACATTGGCGTCATGGGAAATGAAAGGGCAGATAAGCTTTCAAAGGCAGGATCATCTATGGAACAACCAGATAGACCTGTTAACTACCTCACCCTAAGGTCAGTGTTAATCAACAATCACAAAGAGGAGTGGCTCAACCAATGGGCAACAGGAAACACAGGAAGAGCCATGTACAAAGAAATGAACATGCTTAAAAAACTGGACAGTATTAACTTCCTCCCCCGCAAAGAGCACACTACAATCTTCCAACTAAGGACAGGACACACACCTCTGTTAAATTACCATCTCAATAAAATAACTTCCACACAACTCCCCCTATGTAGACACCGGACCTACTCTTATGAAACCGTATACCATATCCTTTTTGAATGCTCCTTCCTTATCCACCTTAGGCAGACCCTACTACATCTACAGCCCAATATATCCAACACCCTGTACGGCAGTGCTGAACAACTGAAGAAAACTGCACACTATTTATCCTTGGCACAGTCTGCAAAAGAGCTCACAGCTGAGCAGCAATAAAGCTAGCTAGAAGAAGAACAACAACAACACCAGTAGTTTTAATTGGCCAAGTTTAGGTGTCAGCGAGAAATGTTGCCCTTTTGTTCTTCGTTAATATCCTAAGAGTTGAGTCTAAGTTGTTTTCATTGTAGCGACCTTGACATTGTATATTTAATAATCTTTTTGTTTCAAAACCTTCAAACTTTTTAAACAAATTTCCTAACGTTGATTTCCCTTAGATTCCATTATATCGCCCTCATATTTATCCACATCGTTTTTTCTTCTTTTTCTCTTACTGCACAGTCTCGGTCGACATTGTCTGCTATATGTTCACCTCGGGTCATGAGAGTAAAAAAGACAAGTGAAACTCCTGATAGGAAGTAAGAATGACCAAACTGAAATCAGTTCAGTGGTATCTTTGGGCCAGTCGAAGTTAAGGGGTATCTTTTGGTCCGGTGCGGACAGTAGTAACTTAGAGTCGAGTACTAACTTTGAGTTGAGTAGAGTCGTTTCTGGAATTTGAGACAGTACACGTATTTCTAATAGTTGTTTTCTGTAGTTAGAGTTGGATACGTGTTTTATTAGTGAAGTAGTTTTTTAAAGGACTTTTTTATACCATACCACTGTTATGTGGATGTAATTATGTTACTTATTGGATATCTTGATGTAACGACCAATCTGAGCATTAAAAATAAAAATAAACTTTATAGAATCCTAAATGCTGCTGGCAAAATCATTGGCAAAAAACAAACCCCATTTGGGGCAGTTGTTTGAGACAAACATCTCTAAAAAAGCTAACAAGATCCTCGAAATAAAGAATCACCCTTTGTGTCAGGATTTTGTGATTTTACCATCACAAAAGAGATACAAGACACCGATAGCAAAGACAAACAGACACAAACACTCTTTTGTTCCCCTGCAATCAAATCATTAAATAAGAACAATCTGGTATAAACTTTGTCACATGTAAATTATGAGTGAGTCTGGTGTGAATGTACACTTTGGTTTCTTATAGTTATAATGTTTTTTGTTTGGTGTAATGCACAAATTGTAAGACAAATTTCCGTACGGATAATAAAGATTATTATTATTATTATTATTATTATTAAATAAACGTCATATTTGTCTGCTGAAGATAGAGTGTAGGTCTTTGTATACTATTCATGTCTGTCGTGTGCTAAGTGGACACACGAGCCCCGCATTCAACATTATACACATTCACGATGTTTCACTGTATCACATAAAAACGTATAATTTTTCGGTTCATTGAATTCAAATTGTAAACAAAGCGCAGATAACTCTTAGTAAATTTATGAAACTCATCTACGGCGCGTCTACATGTCACAGAATAACACGGTCGATATGTTTGGACCCTATCTCTTTTCTAAACATGAGGGGTGGGAGTGGGGTAGAACGATTTGGGACTGCCTTTAGATCAGGGGTTCTCAACCTGTGGTTCGCGACCCCCTTGTGGGTCGATTGACCAATTGCCAGGGGTCGCCTAAGACCATCGAAAATATGGATTGCTATTGCCTACTCTTCTATTGCTGTGTGTGTGGAGAGAGGGGGGTCGCGGCAGAGTGGGGGATTGTAAAAAGGGGTCGCCGAGCTTAAAAGGTTGAGAACCGCTGCTTTAGATACTTTGTAAACGGTATCTAAAGTCACACAGACTAAAAACTCGAAATATCTAGGTGTAATAATCAATGAAAGGTTATTATGGAATCTCCATATTAATGACATTATTTAAAAAATCAAGAAAAACATTAGCGTTTATTAAAAGAAATTTTAAAATCAAACAAGAACATAAAATTAAAATGCTATTTGACTTAAGTTAAGCCGATATTAGAATATGCATCCTCTGTTTGGGATCTCTCTTGTCAAGAAAATATAAAGAAACTAGAACAAATAGAAAATAGAACAGTAAGATTTATAACAAAGGAATATGCCAATTTGATAAGGATAACACCATTTCTAAAATCACTAAACTTAGAGACACTTCAGGACAGAGGAATAAAAGGTAAAGTAGCTATAATACATCTATCTTCTTATCTTATATAATACAGACGTTACTTCAAAAAAGAAGATTATTACGTCCTACGCGTCATGCATTTAGTCATGCATATTAACCAATGACTTAAATTCTGCAAAGTCACTGGTTTTCCTGGCTAGCTCACTAAACCATAATTTACAAATAGAAAAACAAAACCTATTGAAATACTCAGAAAGACACAAAGGTAGAGGCGCATTTCTTATTCCATACGCTAGGACAAAGTCGTACAAGTGATCTTTCTTCCCTAGTGCCATTAGAGATGGGAATGGGTAGCCTGAATCAGCCGGGAAAACAAAATACATAGCAGACTTTAAGTCATTGATTAACATGCATGACTAGACTGACACTTGAAATGCGTTGGACCTAATTATCGACTTTTTTGAAGTAACTTTCGTAAAAAATAAGATAAGAGCTAAATAAGAGTTAAATTCAAATAAAGACAATATTCAATTCTAATTCTCTGTCAGAGTTTCTTCAACAATGCATTATCCGTATGTCTCATTTCCCATATAATATATGCCTTTGATTGTCGCCACATTAACAACTGTCTAGTTCATTCTAACCAACCCCTAAATGACGCTAACTATAACAATGAATTTTTGAATAAGACTTCAGTTGCTGCACTAACAAATGTTATAGATCTAAACCAGAAGATAATTACGAACACGCGCGTAATAATAAATTGGAAGCTAGGGCAGCGCCTTATATCCAGTGATAAGCGTACCCCTGGTAGTATTACAAGTCAAGCCCAATAATACTCGTGTGGTCCTTTTTTTTTTTCCCCAAGATTTCTCAATTTTTCATTTTTTTTCCTCTTCATACTTTTCCATATAGGAAATGAGCGAACGGAAACGGAACTAGAATTCAACTTTTTAAAATCTAATCGTTAATTAAGACACATAATAAAACATATATAAAGTTCATCGTGTTAAAATATGAGAGAGAATCTGAGAGCCAAAAAATATACCGCATATTCATTCGTTTGACAACTACAAGTTCCAAAAACGCTTGCCGGACATGTCCTTCGACACAATGAATCGCGCATCAAGTAAGCACGTAATGACATAGAGATCATAAAGCCCCGACTGGGACGATCTTGTAGTTCAGTTTACTGTGCTAACCTAGTTCAAATAATGTTTGTAAAGCTCCAAACTACAGGAGCAATAAATGTTTTCAATTTGTTTGGTTTCTCTGAATTTTTACAAAATCCCAAACTTAAGCTATATGCGATATCACGAGGTCCTTAGGTCTATAAAGACCTTTCTCAAAAGAACAATACCAGGCAACAGAAGAAAAGGCAGAAAGAGAAAGCAAAGTGAAGACAACATTAAACAATGGACGGGTCTAGCATTGACTGGTAACACTATTGCAGACTCCTTGGTCCAGAAGGGAGGGCAAATTCCACCAACTGAACAGGCCGTAAGTTTTCATCATGCCCTGGTTATAATAAAACAAAAACAGAAATGGAAAATTGGTTTGAGTGCTGGGACAAGTGCCAAAAAGCCCATGGAGTCTGGGAGCGCAGACTATAGCACATTGCAGAACAGGTCACTGTCCTGTTGGCTCATATTTCTCACGGCTATGGCTAAATGTTTCGACTCACGGTGTCCCCTCTGCGAGAAAGAAGAGGAAACCGTGCCTCATATTCTGTTTGACTGCCCCAGACTTGCTGATCTCCGTCTCGACAGGTGTGGGAAACCAAAAATCCTCGACCTGTATGGTGAAAATACGCACTACGCAAGACAGCAGGGTTTCTGTCCAGGGCTTATGCAAGAGAGGATTTGAGCCTCTCAAGCCCTCACTCAAATGGAGTTTGATGATGATGATGATGATGATGAACATTGAAAATGATTCTGGTCTAGGCAATAGACAGAATAGAATACAGAATAACAATAAAGATCGACAGATCAAGTATGGTGCCCCAACTGTCCAAGAGAGAGAGAAGATATGTTAAGGTCATATGTTAAGGTAAAGCTTACTCTTACAGTGTTGTAAAATTCACCTTGCAATGCCCACACAGTAAACAAAATCCCAAATACTTATTTTTACTTTAGTCAACTTCACCTTTTATTTATCCGTCTGCTAAGTAAAGGCATAGTGAAGTCCACCAATCTCTCAGTGGTCATCATGACTAGTAGCCAGTTAGCCCACTGGCCAGTAAAAGTCCCGAAGTACTGCATGAGTTGACACCCGACGTCCCCGATGTCGACCTGGTAACTATTCAGGTTGAAATAGACCACTTTGATGGCCAAGCACACGTTGTCAACAAGGGCCAAGGCGGCGACGTAGACAGTGAACCGCAGCCTCGGCTTCATCGTCAGGATGGTTCCGAAGGCCAAGAGGTTTCCTGGGAACCCGAAGGCCAGTATGACCCAGAAGTAGACATCGTTGAGGGCGTCGGCTACATCAGAGGATGTCATTGAGAAATTGGGCGAGGGTGAACCGGTCACATCGTGGACCTCACTTCCTACTGATGTGGTGGAAGGCAATGGTGCTTGACTACCGATCAGATAGCTCAAAGTCTTTGCTTCATACATAACTGTTAACAAGAAAAACATACAAAATACTTTTAGGAAAAGCATAGGTTATACGAAGTGTAGTTGTATCAATTATTTTGGATCAGTCATGGAATTAATTTTTTTTTAGAGCTAGACCGTACAACAATAAATCTGCAATTAAAAATATTTTTACCAATTGTTTTTTTAAGCGCTATTTTAGCTTTCTCAAGACATTATAATACTATCACCTATCTAGATCAGATGGGAAAATGGGGGGAGAGAATAAAGAAAGGGGATAGGGTGAATACTATCGTAATCGGTTTTTAAATGAAATTATTTTAAAAAAGGTGTGTGGGGGGGGGTGAAGGTAACGACCTGCATGCAGCTTGATCCGAATCAGGTGTCGAAGAAATAAAAGAAATAACGTGTACAAGCTTTTCCCCAGACAGACAGACAAACAAAGTGAGTTAATAGGAGCTTGGTAAAAGGACAATACCTGCTTTAATAAACATTTTTGAGCGATTTTTTTCTCTAAATAACTAACGAATTTTAGATTTAAAAAAATGGGAAAAAAAAATTAGCCCGTCCCATTCCACCCGTCCCTCCCACACTTCTCGCCTGAGAAAGAATTCTGGATGAGCGATTGTATAGATCTACTAGACTTTATAATGTTCCAATCCTAGGCCTTTAGATCGTCAAAAAAAAAAAAAAACGTCCCGCGCCAAAGCGTCCACTGCGCCAAAACGTCATGTCTCCAAAAACATCCACTGCGCCAAAACGTTTTGCCACCAATCCATCATTAGAGCCAAAACGTCAACTGCACCAAAACGTCCTGTCGCCAATCCTCAGCTGCGCCAAAACGTCCTGACGCCAAAAACGCCCACTGCGTCAAAACGGCGGCGTCAAAACAGGCGTGTGTCTTGAACTAAGCAGCTATTTGGTTGACGTAAATGTTATAACTATTTATACATGTCCTGTGCCTGCTGTCCCTCATGTTTGTGACACACGGTAAGACAGACACAAAGTAGAAAACAATACAATCATTGTTACAAGTCCTGAACTGTGATTCACCCATTCATAACTTGGGAGTTAACTCGTTGAACCTAGAGGTAATGTATTGATTGAGATGGTTCAGTTGAAGACTAGGGCTCTTAATTTACTGTTACAGACTATTTGTTGACACACTACCTCTTTACGAATCATTAGTTCCTTGAAATATATTGTAGAAAGCACATTTTAGGCCATTTAAAATTGTAAATATTTTTTTTTCTGATGTGCCAATTCAGTAGTCTTTCTTGGATTTATATAGTGAATATGTAGTAGAATATTTTTATCTGGGCAACCAAAGTGTAAATACATTAGCTGCTACTAAGGATTTTAAACTCATTTTAAGCCCTCTGTCTCGGTGTTTGTTGATTATCAATTAGCCTACGCAACTTGATATAATTTTACTACAAATCGATCAATTATACATATACAAGAAAGAGTACAGAGTAACAATCAATATAGTACGATTACTCATGCGTTATTAATAATCCATATATATATATATATATATATATATATATATATATATTATATATATATATATATACAGAGAGAGAGAGAGAGAGAGAGTTTGTATAATATCAACATGGCATGTTACCTGTGTATCTTTGAGGAGCTTAACATTTTATAAGTCATATATCCCTCGATAAAATTGTTTATTTCAATCCTTGCAAGTCTAGATACGTTTATTTATAAGTGGTAGATACAAACAATCCCTAAGTGACACTAAGTCTATACATAAACATAACATGTCTGCAAATTATGCCTTTATACATAGATTATTATACAACACAATTAAAACGTCGATTACCTTCCTATTGGCTGGCCTGTCACTGCCGTCATCAGGCATATGTAGAGTATAACAAAGACGGGCAGTTGCTTGGCATACACCTGGTCACACACCAGTAATTTTCAGCCTTACTGACTTCCTGAAAGTAATTGATACACGGTAAAAGATTGGGTATAACATGGTCTGGTGATATAGACAGATCTAGTGCTTGAGAATTTGTCCGACTTACCTGGTTATGACAAGTATCTCATCATATTGCGTGTGTCCGTGTATATGTGTGTGATGTGTGTGAATGTTATTCATGTTTGCATCTATGTTGTCATTGTTATAGCTTCTAGTAATAATGCTAAGGTGGACAACTGTAGTGAAACTGAATGTATCTTATCTTATAAATTTCAGACGTTACTATGAAAAAGAAGATAATTAAGTCCTACCTATATCCATGTGACTGTGCCTTATACATGCAGAAAGTACACACTTCCATTAGATTGGACCTTAATTTAAAAAAAAAAAAAGGAAGTGACGGAACCAGCCAATGAAACGCATGCCATTTATTGATTCACTTACTCCAATGGAGTTCAATATTTTGATTCTATGACGTCAGTTTCATTTAGAACTTTTTTTTTTGTTACTTGAGGGGGAGGGGGTGTCTGATGATTGGTAGATCACTTGGCCTCAGAATCGAGAGCGGTAAGGGGTCTGTGGTTTAAATCTTGATAAATACTGTGATTTTGAATTTTGGTATACTTAATGCGCCTCTGAGTCCACCTGACCTTAGTTGGAGATAAGTAAAGGTAGTTGGTCTTTGTGCTGGCCACATGTGACCCTTATAAACGTGGGCCACAGAAACATGTGACCTTTACATCATGGCTATGATCATGCCCATATATGTCTGAGAGGGGAGGGGTACTTTACTTATTACTTTGTCATATGAACAAGTATAGTTCATATCATAGGTGTCTCATGCTTTGCATGTAGTGTCAATATGCTACACAATAGCACGATGTGTGTATTTGGCAGAGGAGAAATCAAAGGCTATCACATTACCCTATTTTAAGATTTATTTATACCATACTAAGTTCACGATATATAAGTTTATATTGAATTCGAACATACAATATAATTCGGAAAGGCTATAAAGACCTTAGAATCAATACGCCATGGTAAGTATAGGTTACTCGTATTTGACGTCATCAGTTTACGAGTGTGACGTGTAACCTTACCGGCTTTAAAAAAAAAACAAACTCTTCATATTTAGAAAGTGAACTCTGCAATGTGTAACCTTCCACCTTGAAATTTAACTCTGAACTTTGAACTACCCACGACACAAAGGAAGTATCCTGTTCACGTGATGATTTATTTACGATCATTACACATAATGATGACGTCATTCAGGAGTATCTTTTTTTTCCGGATATAGTGACAAACAGAGTTTCTTTCATTTCATCTCTCTGAAACCGGACCTCATTCACCAATCGTAAACAAAAAACATTTAGTCACGTGATCTTATTGAGAAAACAACGAAACAAACGGTCACGTGACAACCATCATGAATTAAACATGAGATCGTAAATTATATAGAAGAGATAGAGAACCACGTGGCTAAATGTTTGTTTACGGTTGGTGAATGAGGCTCACTTTAGGGTCCATGACATTGCTCCCACAGGTCTTCGTATAGTTTTTCTTCTTTTTCTGTATTATTTTATCTCAGAATGGATGACCGTTTTAGTAAACAAGCAAAATACCGAAAATACTTTATAAAAATAACAAACAAAGCTTATATTAAGTTAATAAGTGTAGTTTGTTACACCGCGCTTCTGTGCTGTGTAGCATGCAGCTAGGTCAAACTGAAGTAACACTCAAATAATGAAATAAAATAACACAGGCGAAAGACCAACAGAATAAGTAATAAGTTAGTCGACGCTGATAGTGAATGTTGAATATTTTAATATAAACACAGGGGAACGTCCGATGTCATCAAGCTAAATCTTAACGTTCATAAAAGCTCATCTCTCTAGATGCTGTCAAAAGTAAACTGTTAACATCTGTTTAAATATCGCTGTTTTCTTTCTCAAAATCTAGTTTAGTCTTTTACTGACCGCGTCATTGTCTTTGAAGCCAAAACTTCCACTGTTTAAGTTTGGATTAATCATGTTATCAAATTTGCAGTAGATCTAGACTAACAATAATGCATCTGTGCGATTAGAAATATTTTTACCTATTGTTTCTGTTTAGCGCAATGGACTTCATTCACCAATCGTAAACAAACAACATTTAGTCACGTGATCTTATTGAGAAAACAACGAAACAAACGGTCACGTGACAACCATCATGAATTAACCATGAGATCGTAAATTATATAGAGAGATAGAGCAACACGTGGCTAAATGTTGTTTGTTTTCGGTTGGTGAATGTGGTCCAATGTTTTTCCATGTTTCGGATGTTCCTTCAGAGTTGAAGATAGTTTAACTTCCTAGTCCAAACCTCCCGCAGGACGACGGGGGATGGGAGCGGGCAGGATTTGAACCCTCGACCATCGATTAATCCGAACGATAGTCCAGCGCGCAAACCGCTCGACCAGGCAGCCATCCAGGTAGCTTTGTCAATACGCTATGATCCTATCTTTTGTCTGGACCAGTTGGAGAGGGGGGGGGGGAGGAAAGTAGGGTGGGGGGGGTATCTGGGTCATCTTTATATATATATGTATTAAATAAAGTGAGCGACCTGGGCTTTATAGTTATTCATAGTTATTTACATTTTTTCCCCCTACAAACAATAAAGGGAACTAATTCAACTTATACTACTTTATCAGTCAATGAAAATTTCATTCCCTTGTTCGAGATACAAAACAAAATAATTAATTAACAATAGTCAATTAACTAGTTGATAATTGTGCAAAGTTTCAGCTTGATCAAAGATTGGCTGTAGGAGAAATAACGTGTACAAACTTTTTACCAGACAGACACAAGACACAAAGATGAAGGCACATTCCTCGTTCCAAATGCCAGGACAAATTTGTGCAAATACTTATACTCCTTAGGTTCTATTAGAGCATGGAATTAGTTGCCTGAGCTAGCCAGGAAAACCAGTGACTTGGCAGAATTTAAGTCATTGGTTAACATGCATAACTGAATGCATAACGCGTAGGACGTAATCATCTTCTTTTTTTAAAGTAACGTCTGTATTATAAGATAAGAAGTGAGTGAGTTGCTAATAAGCTTTATAAAAACGAGCAGACTCCAATGGGAAATTTAGGTCAAAGGCACTTCTCTCATTTTTCCATTGCTTCCAGTGATGTCCTCGATTGTCTCCTCTTGTATTCTCTCCCCCTGAATAAATAGTTCTTATGACCTCTGCAGTCACCATTTAGTAAATCAAATATAAACAGCAATTGCATAGCAGGGAATATCCAGTCCAGCCCTTTGTTGGCCAGGCCAGGTAAACAAATCTACCTCATACTAATTAAGAGGACTAATACAATTAGGTTGGTCAGCAGTTAGACATAATGACCCCAAACAGGTCAAACGGGGAGTTCACCAATTAAGTCTCTGAGGCTGGTCCATGAGGTTTTATTACACGCGACACTCACAACAGAGGTTACATTTTGTGATGTCACTTTTTCAGGACTTGAATACGGGTTTTAAAAAGATGATCAGCTAGGGGTTTCTTCAAACATTGTTAACTCTTTCATTGCGTAATTATTTACCACATTCTGGTGGAATCAACGTTGGTATATACAGTTAGGAGAGAAAGTGTTAAACCAGAAGTGTTGCTTTTTGTATCAACAATTAATATCCGATTACAAACGCTTGTGCTTAAAGCTCAACCTATCACGCTGTGGAGGGCTTTTGCTAGAGAGGATTTGAGCCTCTCAAGCCCCCACTCAAATGGAGTTTGAATGATGATGATGATGATGAGTTAGTAATTTCTCACATTATACTTAATTATACTTAATACTTTATATACTTATATTCATTTTATAGTTATCATTAATAATATGCCATTTCATTGTATAAATATCATTTGATTAAATTTATAATCTGATCCATAGCATCATTCACCTCGTATGTGTAACTGGGTGTGTATGGTGTGTCTGTTGGGCTGAACCTTGGGTCTAAAATAAATAAAAGTTATAAAGTAAACGATTTTAATACCTAAACAATTTTATTATCCATTAATTAAATCTTAAGTCCCGACAGGCTGCAGTAAACGTTTTATAAAAGAATCGTTTAAAAATATATTGTAATAACTGAAGGGAGGCAACTCAACGAGACATAGATGGTTATTTACACGAGGACATGACAAACACATAGGACATCTGCCTTGAGCACAGCATCTTCATCTCGGCTCTAGACTTGGGCTGAAATCGTTCTCTCTCTCTCCTAATGTGAACATTCTTCCTAGTCTAGTCACTTATAGTGCGCATCTTCTTCACTGTATTGGATGGCGGTGTGCATGGCGGGGTTACAACAATATCATTTTTTTTTAGATTTATTAATTCACTTTCTTTATACTACTTAACAGTGTTAGAGTTAAACCGTCTAAATATTGGGATTTACAAAAGGCACCCAATCTCACATAGCTTAGGCCGGCTTAGGGCCTTTTCAAGTGTAAATCCGGCCATGCCTGTAAACAAATAATTCTTCCTTCCTCGATAGAGATCAAATATCAAAAGTAAATCAAAGCTTCACCCAGATCTTCGAAATAACAATTGACTTGGCTCTTTATTAACACATCGATAAAACACCATAAACGTCTCAAATATCACGTGACCAACACAGTTTCCCTTAAACACGCGCGTCATGCCTATAAATAGCGTACAAAAAGTGGCTTCTGTTATATTGTTTTCCCGGGGTTAAGTAGGGGGGAATCAGATGCCAGCAGCTTCGAGACAGTATGCCCCCCCCCCCCCCCCACTTTCAACCTCAGAGAGCTGAAAGAGATACATTGACCTCTCTCTTACATCTCTGTCTTGTCACTCTTGTTTAACCTCTTCTTATCTCCCTTACTTACCTCTCTTCTCATTTTCCAAAGATATTATCTTGTTTCTCTCTCTCTCTCTCTCTATCTCTCTCTCTCACTCTCTCTCTTTTCCCTTTATTAAAATTCAATTGTTAGAACTGCTACGTTGTAATCAAATAAAATTACAGAGGACAAAGTAAAGGAATAGTCAACTTGTTGGGGTTATTTTAATTAAGAAAAGAGACATATCTGTGGTGTCCTGAACTAATCAAATAGAAAGTCTCTTCCAAATGTAACACGTTCAACAATTGAGGCTAGGGGTGGTTAACCAGGAAGTGATCTCATGTAGTGGCTCTTAACTTGCGGTACTTGTTTGCACGGGAAGGGCTTCGTAGGTGATTATCTTTAAAGTTCATGAAAATCTAACTCAGTTTTAATGAGTTGAGGTACTGTAAAACAAGCAAAGTATATAAAAATACTTTACGAAAAAATCAACAAATTTTATAAGGTGAAGAGCTTCACATTTCAAGACATAGAACTCAATACCGTAGGACTTCCCCCCCCCCCCCCCACGTTTCAATATCAAACTTAATCATTAATTACCACTTATCAATTAATTGATTAGTCCATCTTTTTTTTTTTTTTTATTGATTCGTGTTTTGTAAGGTTCCGTGTATAATTTTGTAAAGTTTCAATTTGATCCGACAATTGTGAGCGCGAGAAATAACGTGTACAAAAACTATAACAGACAGTGTGTTGATTGAAGCTTTGTAAAATGACAATAAAAATATATTCATTCTAATGTAAAAAAATACATACTAGAATACTTTCAATGTGCAAATTTTCGGGTATAGTTAACCCTTAAAGTGCTGAGCTATTTTACAAGAGTCCATACAAAATGGAATCACAATTCTAGTGTTTAGAGGCTAAACTACCACACGCGTTTAAAGGGTTAAAGTACATTTCTTCTTCTAACCACCAAAATAGGATTAAACCTTAATTTGCATTGCTTCGGTAGAAGTAAAGAATCGATGGAAAGAGAACATCAAGGTTTAGACAGACCACTCAATGAAAGAGCCTAATTTAAGGCAAAAGACGGAGAGGAATGGAGAAAAATTGTACGAGATCATGTGTGGTGCCCCCAAGTATTTATAATGAGTAAGGGAAAGGTGAAGGGTTTTACTGAACTACAACACATTACAGAGGCGTGGCAAGGGTGGGGAGGGAGGGAGGGGGAGAATTGAGTGTTTTTACATTAAATATTACGCAAAATGCAGGGGGTCACAAATGATAGCCAATTTCTTGCTACGCCACTGATAATGTAGCTTAGGTCTTCATAAGAAAGACGAAACATTTTTAACTGTTATTCTAGTTTCTGAACTTTGCCGTTGTTCTGTGCTGCGTGACCACACACAAAAAAAACGAGACCGCTAAATGAAGTCTTGCTTAACAAGATTAATCACGTAAAACAGTGATGTCCAAAATATGCCCGCTGGCCATATCCGGCCCGCGACGTGATTCCAATCGGCCCGCCGAGACGACAGCCCAAAGTGTAGAAAATTTCCTTTAAAAAAAAAATAAATAAAAATGTATGTTAGGGACCTCACTTTTTCTCTGATGGATTACTACAATGACCTTTGGGTGTTTATGAACTAGGACTATATATATAGAATCTTCTAGGAAAAGGGAACAGTTCTTTGCTTTTATGTGTACTATGATAATAAGCCAACATATTTGTTTTATAAAGCAAGTGTTAATATTATAAAATAAAAAAACGACAACATATAAACTACATTATCAAATAAATATGGCGCATTCTTGAATTGAGCCACAAATACAAGATTGTTAAACTAGGCATAGAAATTGGAGGGTTGACGAGAATGTTTCCCAAAAAGAGTCACGCATTATATTTGGTGGTAAAGCTAAGCACAATATTGCTCACATTTTAAGCAGAGAAATGAGGACATTTTTAGGTGCGTAAAGAATGGAATAAATCTCAAATATCTTATTTATTATTAATGTAAGTGCTAGGGCTAGATCCACGAGTTTCTAATACAATAACAACTTTTACTTTTTCGGTGGTATGGCCCGCGACACGAGTATCGGAGATTAAAATGGCCCGCAGAACGAATTAGGTTGGGCATCCCTGACGTGAAGGATTTACATCTGTCTGGATCATCTCTCACATTTTGAGTATCTGGTTCGTGACAACAAATTTATGCAAACGCATTCCGCCCACTTCTTTATCAGATCTGTGCTGAAATGCTTTTATGCAGAATGCTCTGCAAATACAACGAATAACAGATTGAGCAGCACAGAATGTACGAAAATGCTTAATTCCGTGGCTCCAACCCCAACCATACTTACTACCAGTGGCGTCACTAGGGGGGTGCGATCCGCACCGGGTGACACCCAACAGGGGGTGACACCCAAGCTGGAAAAATACACTTTTCCAAACTGCAACTTTTAAAAATAAAAATTACTAACTTGAATGTCTCTCACAGTTTAGTATCAACATGCCCCAAACCTTCTTAATTTAAATTCTATTTAACTTGTAAGCTTCCTAGTATGAGAAACATAATGCATCGTAGACACCAGGAGAAAGAGTTTCTGAAGCTCAGAAATGTAGAAAAACGGTTTGCGAACGGCCACAACTTTGAGTGAGCTTACGGCGTTCCCCCTAACATCTGATCTGACCAGTTGAGTGGCGAACGTAACATTTTTTAATTGTAAATTGTGTTGAGAAACACATAGAATTAAGCCCCCTCTCTCGCCATTCGACGCATAGGGCTGCAAGCTCTCTCCAAAGCAGTCATTACAAGGTGACTTTCATAGCCACTTCTCAGCTGGTTTCATAGTTCATAGCTGGTCCCCACGAAATTCAGGACTTCTGAAAAGGTGTGACGCCATGTGACGGCTTTCATGTTAAGGCTGACTTTGGTTAACATGGAACCAGTGAAATCTGCCCATCTGGAGTATCACAAGAAAATGCAGACCACGTCCTCCAAAACTGCTCTCTCTACCAAGAGACGCGTACAAGACACTGGCCCCAAATCAACCCCCAATAGAAAGGAAACTACATGGAGAGCTCCCTGATTTGGAAACCACTGCGCAGTTCATCTCATGTATTGGTCTAGTCATCTGAACACTCCAACATAACAATGAAAACGATGAAGAAGAAGAAGAAGATAAACATGTTTCGTCTTGTCTAGTCATATGTCTCACAAAAGTCAATCAATGTCCAGTGTCTACTTCCCTTAGACGGCAAATGCCTAAGTGGGAAAAGATTTCTTTATATGTAACATTATCTCGGTATGTTATTCGTAGGATCTTTCTCAGCCATCACTGCTCAGCCTCTTTTCAGCCTTCCACGTCTCGAAGCGTAGGTGGCCGTTGGGACAATGATTGTATTGAGTAGGTGAATATTAGTCTCCAGGCTAATTGATTTGTCTGTACGTTTTGAAAAGACGGCTCCTGCTTTCCAATCCAACATGCAACACCATGATATGCATCTCCATCACTTGAGATAACATTGCCTAAATAGGCAAACTTTTCAATTTATTGAAGATCTCTATGACCAGTGTTGATCAATGTTGGGAGTACTGGGTAACCTGCAACCAATTTGAGGGCGTCTTCATTTGTTATCTTGTGCATACATTTAATTGTATTTCAAGGTAACGCTATAATGTGTACAAAATTAAACTCAGTTTGGTTTACCTCATGGGAACCCGAAAGTAGCTTCTCCTTTTGGTGATCGAAGATGAGCATATTTCTTATACCCTATGAACACGAAGATTACTGTAAGGTCCATCCTCGCTTTAATAAGCATGTCTAGGTTTGGTCAGATAGGTCCTGCTTCTTCTCTCAGCTTTAATCTTTGATTAGTAACTTCATAGATAGTGCCTCTTAAGTTCTTCTACAAATTGAACAGGTTATTCCTCTTACGACAACTCCTTAAGGGTCTTCCTGAGATGTAATGGGACATCTCTAACATCATCAAGGTAACACTTAAGTTTCTTGTTCAAGTCGTTTTAAGGTAAAGCCTTTCACGACAATTCCTCTATAATTTAAAGTCTGTTTGGGTAAAAACTTCCACAACTGCTCCTCTGTACCACAATTGTACAGGGTTCTGATAGAGTCGTTTGTTTTATATTTTACTAGGCTTTATGGCGTCATAAATTGTTCCTTCATTCTTTCTTCTCATTATAGGATACCCGAACAATGTATATAATGTGGTATATGAAATCTGCATACATTTTAAATCACGTTCTAAATCTATTTACCAGACCTAGTTCTTGCATTATATATTTTCCAAAGAAAAAAAAATTCTCATACAAAACATAGTATCACATCCTAATATTAATAATCTTACACTTATACTTACTTATACTTATTTGATTCTATTTCATAGATCAGAAAATTTAAACATAGTTAATTTGTCCTTAAATATTACAGCATCCTTCATTGAGGATTCTTGACTTTCAATTGTCTGCCCTTGTCTATATTCATTCGGATCATTTTAGTTTTGGTATATATGTTTATAGTCTCTTCTCAGGCTCCAAGACGTTCTTCGGTCCGTCTTGTTTTCTTGTCCCCTCTGCATGGCCTTTGCTTTCCAATCAATCGGATTTTGGGAAAGGGGGGGGGGGAGAGAATTACATTTCCTTTGTTCTATTTGCGGCTGTGTTTTGTTTGTCACGCCCCTGGGTGCTCAAGTTTTGTATCACTTCCAAGGGATGCAATTCTTGCGACGCTCCCTTTCAGTGTTTCTGAACGGTTGGGTCTGTTTTGTAGGTTTTCGCAGGGGGCGAAACTGCAGAAAAATTGTTTTTATTTTTTTGTTTGAAGACCTGAGTTGTCTTCCGTATATGTAGGTGTTTTTTTTCCTCAAGTAGAATCTGTCTTTATTGTTAATAAAAGTTGTAGTGAGGTTTGGTTTACAAAATAAAAGGAGTTTGTTGAAGTTATTTCAAGTTTCACAATAACAACATTATAATATGCCCACTAGTAGTACCAGCTATCTACAGGTATAGACTAGCCACACCAAATAACAAAAAGCAAACTAATAAACGTAATAATTACGAGTTTTCATAGATTTTATCTACCTTTTACATTTTTTTGTTCTCGTCTGTTATCACATTCCATTGTTTATTTATATAAATTGCCGGGATTTTGGTCCACATGATATCACAGATTTTACTCTTTTTTTCTATCGTAAACCTTTGCGTGAAATCTGGTGGGACATCCCACCTACTTAACCCCATTAAGACTGATAACTGGAAATCAACTTTACAAAAGCGCGATTGCCTTCTATTTCGAGTTTCAGTTTGCATTTATAATGGCCATACTTTTGCTTGGGTACCATGTAATGTTTCAATGTCGCTTCATTACTTCTACAGATCTCTATTTTAAAATTAGTGTACATAAAGGTAAAAACAGGACAAATGACATCACATATTTATGACGTTACGTCTTCTTTTTTTTTTTTTAGTTACATTCTTAACCCTAAATGGAGGTTGGTTTATGTACTTCACAAATTTTACTTTATTCTCTATTTATTGTTTTATCTCTCTTGATTTCATTTTCACTGTTTACGATTTATTGTATTACCTCCCTTGCACCTACTATCAGTTGTTTTTATATATATTTGCCGGTACCTATCGGAATACAAAAAAGCACTATAAATTTATATATATATATATATTGTTATAAACCTGGTGATGACACAGATGGGGGTAGTGCTGTGTGTTCTTAGCCTACCCAAATCGCCACAGTCCAGTCACAGTCCAGTGCAGGACGAGCGGTCAACTGTGTCCAGTGACAAGTACACGCCAGTTTGGCAACGACCTGTGTGTAAATATTACCCACGCAAGTCACGGCGATTGTGATCATTCAGAGTGGTCAAGAACGTTCCATCCGATTCTAGAAGGCCAGTAGAGACATGTATATAAGAGCGAGTGTGTCAGAAAGACTGGACTTCACGTTACCTCGCAATGTGACCAAGACGAGGCGAGAACCAGCACGGTGTGTGAAGTCAGGAGAACCAAGACTAGGCTTTTGTAAAGACAGTGTCAATGTTGTTGCCAATTGTACAGTGTTTGTAATGTATTTGCAATTAAACTGACTGATACTTTGGAGCCCTGAGTTGTGAGGTTCTTTAAGTTCGTTGTTCGTGTGGTGCAGTTTGATGAGAACCTGGATAGTAAGAGAGACGTAACAATATATATATATTCATAAGCTCAGGTGAATGGAAGTCGGTGTGTGTTTGTGTGTGTGTGAGAGAGAGAGAGAGAGACAGACAGACAGACAGACACATTGTGTGAGTATGTAGAACTATTTCATGTTCGTGTGTTTTTCGAGTGTATGTGTGTACATCTTGTAATGGGGATGGAGGGGGTGGGTTAGGTTTGAAGTACTAAAAGCAAATAATCTAGCAAGACTGGTTATAATCCAGGTCAGTGACCTTAACCTTCAACGCCCTCCTCCCCAGCCACTACTCAATACCCAAGTTTCTATCGACTGTCCCCTTTGACCACCTCAATCCGATCGCTTCACCAGTAAACCGGTGTCAATTTCCCGATTTCCTCTATATTGCCCCCCCCCCTCCTTCTCGCAAGCCCAGCATGTCGGAAGGTATGCTCTCACTACCAGCAGACCAATGGCACCCAAACATTAACAGCGGCCAGACGTGATCCCCTTTCTTCCGTGGAATGTGTCCTGTTACCTGGCCACCGGTTGGTTCAATAAACCTGCGAACGTGCAAACAAATTTTAAAAAAGGGAAGAACCTTACATTTATAGGAACATGAAAGGTGTGTTGCTTGCGGTCAGAACATCAGAACGCTATTAACAAGCAACTGTTCCAGCCTGGTCGAGTTCTTATTTTGTTTAATTAAATTCTCTTTCCGTCAGGGGCGTCGGCATCGTTATAAAATTGTATACCCAATTCTTTTTTTAGTGAGAAAAATGTTATGTAGAAAGGTATAAGTAAGTACTTACCTATATTTGATATACAATTTAACATGGGTCTCTCTTTGCGCTTTGAAGATTCTACTCAATCAATTTTCCGATTAATTTAAAGAATGTTCTTTCTGTAGCCGATTCTGTCTATAGATTTTGTTGATTTCATATTAGATTTCACAATGGTTTGCTCTGTCAATGGTTCAATACGTCCGACCTATTTACAGCCATGGCGTAACTCGTAGCGTCATTATAATGGGAACCCACTTGTTGTTTTTTTTTAGATCTAAGGTTTAGGTAGGTTGGAATTCTGTTTCCTTCAGCTTGGTGTTATATGGATGGTTATTTAACATAATGATAGCCTTTCCATCCAAACTGATTGTTTTAGAAGTCTGTATACTGGGTAAGTTGGATTAGATATGATTTCACCTGATTATATATAGAGAGCTAAAAAAAGAACAATATTTTTTTTCCCTTCTACCCTTTCTCTATTCAAGTCACTCCTTCGTGGAAAGAAAGGTGGACGCTGATCTCAAAAACGGCTCTAATTATTTTCCTAGAATTTTAACAGTTGATGTTTATTGCTGAGAAAAGACGACTCGGGGAAAACTCTAGTTTGACCGTTATAAGTTTTCAAAGTAAAAAATAAATAAATCTTAACTTAGCTGTAGATTATATCTAGGTCAAGAACCAAAATGGAGGAGTGGTCTTCCGTATAACCGTAATTATGCGATAACAGTAAATTTTAAGTTGCTTCAGTTTCATTGAAGTTTATAATCGTTGCTTATATTTTGACGTAATTCTTATATAGATTACATTTATATTCTAGATCTATAAGACTAGATTCTAAATCTGAACTTCAGTTATAGTGTTAGATATTTATGTCCGTATAATGAACATATAAAAAAATAATAAAGTAAGATTACCTTCCTCGCTTTCCGAATCAGAAAATGCCTAGGCCTTTATATTCTAGCAGTTGACGGTTTCACGGGTTCGATTCCCCGAATTAAATTAAAAACTTATTTACTTTTTTTTAAACATTAATTTTATTATATTTGAAGTTTAATAAGGGAGGTTTTGTCTTTTAAAAAAATATATTTTTATTTTTTTTTTGTTGCTCAGTTTCCAGTTCGTTCCACATCCCTATTTCTACAATTTGAGAGCTATTGAATATCTCTTGACATTAGTTTGTATAGTTTGAGTTTTTCAAATATTTTTTTTATTTTCTTTAGAATTTTGCATGAGTTTAATTTTTTTTTAGCCATTCCTAACTTTGGCAAGTAGTTGAACTAAAATGTTATTTAACCTTGGTTAGGCCAATAATAGAATATGCATCCTCTGTTTGTGACCCCTCAACTCAAGAAAACATTAAGAAACTAGAACAGACACAAAATAGAGCAGTGCGATTCATAACAAACGAATATTCACATTTGACTAGAGTAACACCTTTAGTAAAATCACTAAATTTAGAAAGTCTTCAGGACAGAAGGCTCAAAAGTAAAGTAGCAATAATACATAAAACACTGAACCATAATCTTCAAATACAAAAACAAAATTTAATAAAATACTCTGAAAGACACAAAGATAAAGGCACATTCCTCGTCCCATATGCTAGGACAAATTTGTACAAATACTCCTTCTTCCCTAGTGCTATTAGAGCATGGAATGGGTTGCCTGAGCTAGCCAGGAAAACCAGTGACTTGGCAGAATTTAAGTCATTGGTTGATATGCATGACTAAATGCATGACGCGTAGGACGTAATCATCTTCTTTTTTGAAGTAACGTCTGTATTATATAAGATAAGATAAGATAGAGTGATTAGATAATGTTTAGTATCAGTGTTGTCACATTTTTAATTATGGCACAAATATTTATTTTAATCATTCAGTTCAGTGTTTCCCCACACTTGTTCCTTAACCCTTAAAGTGCTGAGCTGTTTTACAATGAGTGCATACAAAATGGAATTACAATTCTGATGTATAGAGGCTTAACTAGCACACGCGTTTTAAGGGTTAAGGTAACACTTCGCACATTCTGGGTATTTAGCGAAACACTTTGCTTATCTTTTTAGAAAGATTAATTGGCCTACTGGTAAATTGTTCCACTAGTTCGTGGAACGCCTAATCAGGCCTCGAGGAACACTAGGGCTCCGTGGAACACAGTTTGGGAAATACTGATTTAGTTGATACAATTTAAAAAGAAAAATATAAATCTACATAACATTTTGGTGCTCTAGGAAAAAACAAAATTGGTTATTTAAACATTAAACACGTAATTATCAAGTTAAAATTCGAATATATTTTAAATTAAAAAACAATATTTAATTTAAGAGTTCATTTCACTTACTTTTATTTTATATTGTGCACATTAATAATAATAATAATAATAATAATACTAATAAGGCTTGTCTTCGAGTCCGAAGATAAGTGAGGAGTGCAGTATTTCCAGTGGATGCGCAGCCCCAGCTGTGACCTACATATTTTGCCACAGCCAGGTCAAGCATAACCATTGTCCGCAGGAGGTCGATTTAGATTTTCTTTTCGCCGTCTACGTTTGTCATCGGCAGCAAATTTCCTTTTGGTCTCAAATGTGTATCCCGCGGCCTTCGTGAGTGACCTCCAGCTGTCTCGTTCTGAGGCCGCATGCAACCAGGTGCTTTCTTTTACATCAGCCAAGAAAAGTTGACGCCTAAGCTGGTCTTTGAAGCGTTTCCGTGGGGCGCCTTTGTTACGTCGACCACCTTTTAGCTCACCAAAAAAAAAGACTGCTTTTGGCATACGTTCGTCTCCCATATGGGATACACATTAAAACAAATAATATGATAATCATTATTACTATTATCTTTATGAGTATCATTTATGTAATGATTTTACTTTGTGCATTGAAGTACTTTTACAATTTTTATATTTATGTTTTTACTTCAAGACAAAAGTTCTGTAGCCTTGTTTTTGAACCTGGTTTGAAAAGTAGAGCAATGCTTTAAATCGAAATAATCAATTTAAAATCTTTAACTTGATTTAAAAAAAAAATTGTTTATAAAAGTTCATTAAACTTTTTATATGATCATTTTCCTAAAATAGTTGTATGTATAGATGTGTAAATCTACTTTGATGTAAAGGTGTACTTTAATGCTAGTAATGCTTCTTCCCTAGTGCCATTAGAGAATGGAATGGGTTGCCTGAATCAGCCAGGAATACCAACGACTTAACAGAGTTTAAGTCATTGAAAAAAACATGCATATCTAGATTGACACATGAAATGTGTAGATAAGGTAAAGATAAGATAAAGATAAGATAAAGATAAGATAAAGATAAGATAAAGATAAGATAAAGATAAGATAAAGATAAGGATAAGATAAGATAAAGATAAGATAAAGATAAGATAAAGATAAGATAAAGATAAGATAAAGATAAGATAAAGATAAGATAAAGATAAGATAAAGATAAGATAAAGATAAGATAAAAGATAAGATAAAAGATTAGATAAGATATAAGATAGATATAAGATAAGATTAGATAAATAGTTTGATGAACTTCTATTGTCCACATGTAAAAGAGGTGGGGAGGTGGGGAGGGGGAAATGACCTGTCATAAGGCCGCTAAGGAAGCCCAACTAAGCTCAAGATAAATCCAAACTAGGGTGACAGAGTAGGTACTAAAAAGGTCACCGTTAGATTTAAGGTTTTTGCAAGTAGTATCCATTCTTTAGCAAATTAGTGGCCTTGAAATCCTTTTAAAACTTTCATACGGAAAAAATAAACAGCTCAGAAATATTTTTAGTTACCCTTACCTATTCATTAGTCTATTGGACCGTTAGGGCACCATACAAGATTCGTCGACCGTCTTTCTCCATTCCTCTCTGTATTTTGCCTTAGTTAGAACCTCTTTCAATGGCAGGCCCATCCATTCTTTTATGTTGTCCTCCCATCGCTTTCTCTGCCTCTTCACCTTTTTACTCGTACTGTTCCCTGAAGGAAGGTCTTTGCGAGCCCCGAAGATCTTTTAATATGGCCATACATTTTTAGCTTGCGTTTTTTTTTTCATGATAGTAGGTCATCGTGGGGTCCAATTGCTGCAGTACCCTGTCTCTAATCTCTTGTATTGTGATGCGGTCTTTGAATTACTGTACTAAATTACAATTTGAGCCTGCATACTTTCTAAATGTACGTACTGCCGTCTACATTAATTACTTGACTTTACGTCGGTCGCACCGAATTATTGTGTCGCAATATGAGTATCATAGTATCGAGAGTCAACTGTAAATAAAATAGGAAAAGGTCTCTGTCTGCCCTTCATAATTATGTACATGCGGGGAACTTTTAGAAATTAGTACCATTGTATTATGAGAATCATGTTGCTAAAATCAGTTCCGTAGTGTAAGAATGCGGACGAAACCAGAGTTAAAAAACAAGGTTACAAAGGTTACAACGACAGTTTGTGTGGAAACACAAACTCAAAATCGGCCCCTGAAGTGGTCCAGCCAGGCTGGTAAAAAGGCAGGTTTCAATATTTTCAGAAAGAATATCAGAAAGAAATTCTATCAAAGGCTAATGACAGTGAAGAGTGGAGAAAGAAGATTGACGGTTCCTGTGTGGTGCCCCAACGGTCCAGCAGACCAAGGGATATGTGAAAGTTGAAGCTAGATGTGAACCTGGCCTAACTGATGTCAGACGGACGGACAGACAGACCATACAAAACTAATAGCGTCTTTACCCCTTTCGTGGGCTGCTTAAAAAACGTCATTTCTCTTATCAATCATCATTAGAGCCTACGTGCAGCAGATTGAGAACGGTCTTATTTCTCTTTATTATATTTACAGTATAAACATGGACATTCGACATTTATTATGGGTGTTTAACAGAATGAAATAGAAACTCTCTTATGTTGAAAGGGATGTAACTCTGATGAAGCAATAGTTTCTTGTCATTGTTTGAACTAAAACCTTCAAACATTTTATTTGTTATCGCTCTTTACTTTACTTGATGACACGAGCTATACGCCATAGTCTCCTGGCCTTCAAGAGCGATCAATATATCTCAATAGATTACTTGTTACCAATGACTCAGTCTCATAGCTGCTTAAAGTTTCATTCTAAAGGTTAGGCTTTATAGTGAGTATTTCATAGTGAGCTTATTAAATTAAAGGCCCATACCAAAAGTATGTCTGTTATGTTTTCTAGCCACGGAAAATACTGGATTCCTCATTAATCTTCAGACACGAAGACAAGCATTATTATTATTATGATGTTTTCTTATCTTATATAGTTTCTTCATTGACTTTGTCTACGTAATCTATTCTCGTTGTGTGTCTGTCTGGTAAAACGTTTCTACACGTTATTTCTCCCACACCCATTCTCAGATTAAGTTGAAACTTACAACTTACAAAATAGATACCAGACATCGATAGCAAAGACAGACAAAAAAAAAAACATTTTGTTCCCCTGACAACCAAATCATTAAACAAAGAACTATCTGATATAAACTTTTCGTATGTAAATTATGAGTGAGTCTGGTGTGAATGTATATTTTAGTTTTCTATAATTATAATGTTTTGTTTGGTGTAATGCACAAATTGTATGAACAATTTCCTTATGGATAATAAAGATTATTATTATTATTATTTAATGTACTCAAAAAAAAACATGAATCCTCATTAAACAAGTTAACCAAATAGTCATTGATTATATCCTAGGGTAAGATTGTAAATTCATTCATAGTATATAGCTGTGATATTATTTCTTGTAGCTTTTTTTTTCAGGTGTAAACTTTTTTTTAATTTAAGAAGAATTTTAGTTTACTTTTTATCTTCTGTATCTTTAGGCTCACTAAGCTTGCTTTTGGCGCAGGAAGCCATGTTGTTCAGAGTGTCAGAAGTAAACGTCGCCATGGTTGCACTGGAGGTACCGGAAGTGATCACGTCTCTGACGTCATGTGCCATTAGATGCCATATGTTGGCTGGTTCTTGTTTTAGTTTTAAATACAACCTGGTGACATCATTATGTTCACTTGGTAAATAGTTGATGGAATTATTGCACATGTTTGAAACACTTTTTTAGCGGTCCCCGAAAGGGGAAAAGACGCTATTAGTTTTGTGTGACCTCTCTGTCCGTCTGTCCGTCCGTCCGTCCCGTTTACATCTGAGAAACTAGAAGAGAAAATGAAAATCGGACGTCATGATATTTCAGATCATTCAAAGTTCTGATGCAAAGACTACTTTTTTATCAATTGGCTAGATCTAACTCTAGATCTAAACTTAGAACTAGTTTTAGACCTAGACTTAGATCTTGAATCTAGATTTGGATTTAAAACTAGGTCTAGATCTAGCTAGATCTATGTCTAGTTTGTATGACAAATGACAATGGAGATATTACTTTTTATTTTCGAGGGGAAAGTCTAAAGTCATTTTTACTCAATTGTAGCTTAAAGTAGGTCAAAAATTTTTTTTTTCGTGTTGCCAATTTATCTAATTTTGTTAGAAGAATAAATCTTTTTTAGTTTCTCTTTATTACATGTAACATGTTATTAATTTTGAATGTATGGATAAGGTTTATAATTATTATTTTAAAAAATATAAGTGTGCGCTAAATAAATATATGGAGATGCTGTGGCTGTAAAGCACTTGGAACTGGAAGTCCAGTGTTCAAATCCTGGTGAAGACTACGTGGATAACTTCGGGGTCCGATTTAAAGTTTGTGTTTCCACACAAACAGTCTTTGTAACCTTGTTAATTGTTTCTTCTCAGTTCAGTTTTCTTAGCGTTCATCTTAAAAAGAACAAAACGGAGATTCTCTCAATTCTATTTTTAAATTTACTCAAAAGGAAAGAAAAAGAAGCGATATTAAGTATGGATAAGAACGAGGCCCTAACACTTGACCTACATAAAAGCCGTTAAAAAGATTACGATAGAGGGCGCAATGGTCTATAAAAGTTGTTATTTTGTCCTTCATATCCTTAGCAACCCGGATTGTATGCATAGGACGTCAATTGCCTTCCTTCTCTATAGGGCACTTGACGTCAATGGCCTTAAGTCTCTATAGGGCACTTGACGTCAATTGCTTTAAGTCTCTATAGGGCACTTGACGTCGATTGCCTTAAGTCTCTATAGGGCACTTGACGTCAATGGCCTTAAGTCTCTATAGGACACTAGACGTCAATTGCCTTAAGTCTCTATAGGGCACTTGACGTCAATTGCCTTAAGTCTCTATAGGGCACTTGACGTCAATGGCCTTAAGTCTCTTTTAGGAACTTAATATCAAGTAGCTTGAGTCTCTATTGGGTACTTGATATCAATTGGCTAGATCTTGTAAGCAAAGTAAAATATATGAGTTAAGAAACTTGACTAATAATGGCATTGTATATTCTCTCGCCTGATCACTCAACATGCAACAAACACTATCGCGTGGTCGTCTTTTCATGACTGACTACACGTAGCCTATAGGTTTTCTAGGCTACCTTACACTGACCAGTTTGTTAGAATCAATCGGGCACGATCTATTGACTTCTTGGGACAAAGAGAGAGTAGAATGAAAATACTACATTTTTTTCTCGATTTGGTTATTTTAATGATTTTAGATCTATATATTACTGTACAGTTGACTATTATAGCTATGGACTAGGCTGTCACTAAGCCTAACACCCTTTGTAAAATAAAGCAATACGATTGGTTAGATCTAGATTCGCCTTCAGAATTTGTAAGAAAACTGACATGCCTAAACTAAAATTGAAATCTCACAAAACCCCGATTTTTTTTTCTAGATGTTAAGAATTTACTAAGTTATTAATTATAATAGTTTTTAAGCATTTGAATAAAAAATGGTCAAATGTTTATTATTACGACTTTTTATGCTGAATTTAAATTTGTCAATAACACAAAACTGAAAAAACAACAACATCGGAGTTTCCCTTTAAGATTTGCAGCGTTTGATTGTAGAAATCAAGAGAAGATCTCCATTTTGTTTATACTATATTTAGAGTTAATAAATCTGAATACATTTTTATAACTTAAGATATAAGTGACATTAATACGTATTGAATATCATTGATAAATGTCAATTTATAAATGACAAGAGTATTTGTGTTTTTATGAATACAGGTTCGTGGATTGTCCCTTCAAACGGAACCAGTTCTTTGCAGCCCAGCGAGGGTCTCTTTACAACAGGAGCATTTTGTAACACGTCATTGAACTTTACTCTAGAAACAAACGGAACTGCCAGCGTCTGTATCTGGATATCAACCAAAAGTTACAACTACACAACGTCTGTCAATTCCTGTTTAGGTTTGTCTTGACACATTTCGGTGTTTAGATTTGTCTTTACACATTTCCATGTTTAGGTTTGTATTTAAACATTTCCATGTTTAGGTTTGTCTTTACACATTTCGGTGTTTAGGTTTGTCTTGACACATTTCGGTGTTTAGGTTTGTCTTGACACATTTCGGTGTTTAGGTTTGTCTTTACACATTTCGGTGTTTAGGTTTGTCTTTACACATTTCGGTGTTTAGGTGTTTGTCTTTACACATTTCGGTGTTTAGGTTTGTCTTTACACATTTCGATGTTTAGGTTTGTCTTTACACATTTCGGTGTTTAGGTTTGTCTTTACACATTTCGATGTTTAGGTTTGTCTTTACACATTTCGGTGTTTAGGTTTGTCTTTACACATTTCGGTGTTTAGGTTTGTCTTTACACATTTCGGTGTTTAGGTTTAATTATTTATCTTTCGCGCATTGACCGCTCACTAGAAGACCAGTATTATTTGTTTCGTTGGCTGTCGTCCGTCTTTTAAAGACTGGAAGATGTATATTTAAAAAAAACAAAAAACACGTTAAAATCACGAATTAGTATGAAATGACATTGACAGAAAATAATAAGTTCTAAGCTATAGGCTATCGATGGATTGTGTGGCTATCACAACGACCAAACGCCTTTATTTTTTGAGACTAAGCTCATTTAGCTATAAGTAAAATTAGGGACTTAAAAGATAGATAGTAAAAGACAAATAAAACATCGCGATGCTTCGGTCAGGGGCTAGAAACAAGCTACCTAACACTTAACTGCTCGATCACACTGAAGTATAAGTTCAAGGGCAGTTAATATTATTTTCTTTTTATAAATAAGACCACATCTAAAGGTGCTAGCGTTTCCACCCAGATGCAAACAAAAATATGAATTGCTATACCTAGGGAAAAAAATAAAAATAGGAACTTCAATAACATTCATGAGGCTAGTCTAAAGAAGAAAAAAAAAAGGCAATATCAAAGTGAAAATAACTGACTTAAAAGCTCAGTTCACTAATTCTACTAGAGCTACCGTATATTGGTCTGAAAATTAATTATAATTCTCTTCCTCAAGCAAAACGTTTTGGCCCGTAAGAGTTATTAGTCGTACTTGTTACAGAAACCACGACTCCAGAATACATTTCTAAATAAAAGTTATCAGTATTTCTATAATTGAAAGATTCTAATCTATATAACGTGGGTACCATTGCTGAGCGGTTCCGAACCTGGGTCCTCGGTTCGAATCTCTGTGAACACTCGGTTTTTAAATTTCTGGATTTTTAGGGCGTCCCTAAGTCCACCCAGCTCTGAGGGGTACGTGACGATATTTGGGTAAAGTAAAGGCGGTTGGTTGTTGTGCTGGCCACATGACACCTTGCTCGATAACCATTGGCTAAAGAAACAGATGACCACGACATCATCTGCCCTATTGCAATTATACAAAAAAAAAAAAATAATAAAATACTCAGAAAGACACAAAGATAAAGGCACATTCCTCGTCCCATATGCTAGGACAAATTTGTACAAATTCTCCTTCTTCCCTAGTGCCATTAGAGCATGGAATGGGTTGCCTGAGCTAGCCAGGAAAACCAGTGACTTGGCAGAATTTAAGTCATTGGTTAACATGCATGACTGAATGCATGACGCGTAGGACGTAATCATCTTTTTTTAAGTAACGTCTGTATTATATAAGATAAGACAAGATTGCAAGGTTTGAAAGGGGATTTTTACTTTTTTAACTCTATATAACGGCTTGATGGAACCATTTTTGAATAAAAATGGGTGAAGTTAATCAAATAAAATTTATATCTGATAATTTTTCAATGGAATCATACATACATATCCCAACATGTTGTATTTATTCAATTAACTTTCTTTTTTTTTCAACATGTCTAGCTCGAAGGATGCATCTGTACACACCAAAGACTTTGGACAAATTCAGTATAATGACATCAATAGTTATAAGACTGCAGAAAAATTTCTGGATCGGACTGGACGACATAGAAGTGGAAAATGTCTTTAGATGGGTGGACGATGGATCTCTTCTGGACAACAATTACAGGAAACAGATATTTGCTCCAAGTACGAGATATAGATAGATAGATAGATAGATAGATAGATAGATAGATAGATAGATAGATAGATAGATAGATAGATAGATAGATAGATGAATGGATGAACGGACAGACCGACAGATATAGGTAGATAGATAGATAGATAGATAGATAGATAGATAGATAGATAGATAGATAGATACATAGATACATAGATACATAGATACATAGATACATAGATAGATGAATGGATGAACGACAGAAAAATCGATAGATAGATAGATAGATAGATAGATAGATAGATAGATAGATAGATAGATAGATAGATAGATACATAGATACATAGATACATAGATAGATAGTGTGATGTTGCTAGTTCAGGCTGCCTTGAAGTCAACCAATTACTCTGCAATCGTTTGGGTGTAATTGTTCGGGTGTATTACATGTAGTTGAACAGCAATACAAACAAGAACTGGCACATCGATTGTAACTAGTGAAGAGATGTAGTCGACTCTGATGAACAATTGTACATAGGTTTATTCTGATAAAAGGCCACAGTAGAAGTCTCTGTCACTAAACACGTCGTTACCCTGGACTATTCTATCGCTAACTGATTTTCCGGTCTCTAACCCAACATATCCCAAACGTCACTAGTCCCGTTCAATATGCGTCTTCTATGGTGCGTCGCTAAATAACTAACCTATATAAATAAGGTGTCTAACAGATTCCTGTCGCCACTGTGATGTTGCTAGTTCAGGCTGCCTTGAAGTCAACCAATTACTCTGCAATCGTTTGGGTGTAATTGTTCGGGTGTATTACATGTAGTTGAACAACAATACAAACAAGAACTGGCACATCGATTGTAACTAGTGAAGAGATGTAGTCGACTCTGATGAACAATTGTACATAGGTTTATTCTGATAAAAGGCCACAGTAGAAGTCTCTGTCACTAAACACGTCATTACCCTGGACTATTCTATCGCTAACTGATTTTCCGGTCTCTAACCCAACATATCCCAAACGTCACTAGTCCCGTTCAATATGCGTCTTCTATGGTGCGTCGCTAAATAACTAACCTATATAAATAAGGTGTCTAACAATAGATAGATACATAGATAGATACATAGATAGATAGACAGATAGATAGATACATACATACATACATAGATACATAGATAGATAGATAGATAGATAGATAAATGGATGAACGGACAGACCGACCGATATAGATAGATAGATAGATACATAGATACATAGATAGATACATAGATAGATGAATGGATGAACGACAGACCGACAGATATAGACAGATAGATAGATAGATAGATAGATAGATAGATAGATAGATAGATAGATAGATAGATAGATAGATAGATAGATGGATGGATGGATGGATGGATAGATAGATAGATAGATAGATAGATAGATAGATAGATAGATAGATAGATAGATAGATAGATAGATAGATACTAAGAATTATATAGATAAGATAGATAGATAGTAAGCTAGA
The DNA here is from genome assembly GCF_947242115.1 of Biomphalaria glabrata. Lineage (NCBI taxonomy): Eukaryota > Metazoa > Mollusca > Gastropoda > Planorbidae > Biomphalaria > Biomphalaria glabrata. Next base: position 3,372,078 of record NC_074721.1, on the reverse strand, counting down.
TAGATAAATCGATATATAAGATAGATAGATAGATATCTTTACATGTCTGTACTGTGTAGCAATGATCTATTGGTTTCAAGTGCCCACAGGTTGCGATGTCGTAGGTCAGTGTTCTGGCCTTCTATCACAAAGGGTCTTGAATTCACAGACCACACAAAACTAATAGCAGCTTTTAAACCTTTGGGTGCCCATATAAAATAATATGTAGGCATTAAAATAGTATAACTAATAATATAGCAGTATTCATACCATTTCGAAATATTTTGTAAGAAAAATAATAGGTTATCCATCTTGTCTTCAATAAGTAATATGGATAGATAGATAGATAGATAAATAGATAGATAGATAGATAGATAGATAGATAGATAGATAGATAGATAGATAGATAGATAGATAGATAGATAGATAGATAGATAAATAGATAGATAGATAGAGTGATAGATAGATAAATAGATAGATATATAGATAGATAGATAGATAGATAGATAGATAGATAGATAGATAGATAGATAGATAAATAGATAGATAGATAGATAGATAGATAGATAAATAGATAGATAGATAGATAGATAGATAAATAGATAGATAGATAGATAGATAGATAGATAGATAGATAGATAGATAGATAGATAGATAGATAGATAGATAGATAGATAGACAGACAGATACATACATACTATTACATACATACATACATAGATAGATAGATAGATAGATAGATAGATAGATAGATAGATAGATAGATACTAAGAATTATATAGATAAGATAGATAGTAAGCTAGATAGATAAATCGATATATAAGATAGACAGATAGATAGATATCTTTACATGTCTGTACTGTGTAGCAATGATCTATTCTTTTCAAGTGCCCACAGGTTGCGATGTCGTAGGTCAGTGTTTTGGCCTTCTATCACAAAAGGTCTCGAATTCACAGACCACACAAAACTAATAGCAGCTTTTAAACCTTTGGGTGCCCATATAAAATAATATGTAGGCATTGAAGTAGTATAACTAATAATATAGCAGTATTCATACCATTTCGAAATATTTTGTAAGAAAAATAATAATAGGTTATCCATCTTGTCGTTGTACTGTTGCGTCACTGGTTACAACAGCTTGAGTGGCTAGATATACGGATTTAGAGAGAAGAGAATATTTAGTACTGCTAGATCACTTTTATTTAGACAGACAGACAGACAGATAGATAGATAGATAGATAGATAGATAGATAGATAGATAGATAGATAGATAGATAGATAGATAGATAGATAGATAGATAGATACTAAGAATTATATAGATAAGATAGATAGATAGTAAGCTAGATAGATAAATCGATATATAAGATAGATAGATAGATATCTTTACATGTCTATACTGTGTAGCTATGAGCTATTGGTTTCCAGTGCCCACAGGTTGGGATGTCGTAACTAAAACAAATTCATTCCACTTATCTTATTCATGGCAAACCAGAAACACAGACTAAAAACGCAAAATACCTAGGTGTTATAATAAATGAAAAACTGTCATGGAATCCACATATTGATGAAACTACAAAAAAATCAAACAAAGCATTAGGATTTATTAAAAGAAATTTCTATAAATCAAATAAGAACATAAAACTAAAATGTTATTTAACCTTGGTTAGGCCAATAATAGAATATGCATCCTCCGTTTGGGACCCCTCAACTCAAGAAAACATTAAGAAACTTGAACAGACACAAAATAGAGCAGTGAGATTCATAACAAATGAATATTCACATTTGACTTGAGTAACACCTATAGTAAAATCACTAAATTTAGAAAGCCTTCAGGACAGAAGACTCAAAAGTAAAGTAGCAATTATACATAAAACACTGAACCATAATCTTCAAATACAAAAACAAAATTTAATAAAATACTGTGAGAGACACAGAGATAAAGGTACATTCCTCGTCCCATATGCTAGGACAAATTTGTACAAATTCTCTTTCTTCCCTAGTGCTATTAGAGCATGGAATGGGTTTGCCTGAGCTAGCCAGGAAAAACAGTGACTTGGCAGAATTTAAGTCGTTGGTTAATATGCATGACTAAATGCATGACGCGTAGGACGTAGTCATCTTCTTTTTTGAAGTAACGTCTGTATTATATAAGATAAGATAAGATAAGATAAGTAATTGATGTCCCCTATTTCTATTTTTAGATCAACCCGACAATCACAACGGCTCCGAGGACTGCGTGGCTTACAATTTAAAATATTTCCCGCTCAACGATGGGACCTGCAGTTCTGCTCTTCCATATATCTGTGAAAAAGGTACAACAGAGTCTACTTTTTAAAAAGCCAGACCAACAGCAGAAGTATAGAATCAATTAAAGTGTTAGTAAATTAAATAACATTTGGCTTATTAAGTTTATTCAAAGGTCTATATTTTAATTTCTTTAATTGTTTTATTAATTTGAACTGTGTCTGTTTTATATGCTTTGAATGGCTTTCGGATTAGAAATTATTATATTTAACCCTAAACCTCCCATAGAGCTGCGCAAGGGGTGGGGATGGTAGCACGCAAGGGTTCGAGCCGGGAGAATCTAGAGCGGATATCATGGAAGCCAGCCATGTAAGTCAAAGATTTTCAATCTTTTTAGCTCGGCGACGCCCTTATACGATTCTCCACTAGGCGGCGACTCCCAACCGTAAAATTTGCTTCTTTCATAGACAGGCCCTTATTTTGATTTTGTTAATGTTATAAAATCATAATTATATTTTAAATGTATATACATCTGACAACCATAATGTATTTACATAGCATAAGTTGTATGTAATTTTTTTTAGTGAAAAAAAAAATTATGTAAAACAAAATAAAAATAAATAATTCTTTAAATTATACCATCTATGATACAAATGAGCTAGTTGCAATACTTAAAAATCGTATGCCAAAAAAAAAAATAAATAAAACTTTCAATGAAAAATAGACGAAAAAAAAATTCAGATCGGATTAGGCGACCCCTTCCAAATGATCATTCGAACCCCAAAGCATAAAATGGCCTACACATCTCGATCGTCCTTTTCCCTCGGAGAGTCGGACCACAAAATGACCCATCTTACACCCACGTACAAACCGGTTTTAAAAACAACAAAACCCGAAGTACAGTCCATCCAGTCATGGTCTGACGACGCTGTTTTACAGCTACAAAGTTGTCTGGAGCAAACAGATTGGGACTTGTTTGTAAACAACTGCCCAGACAGATGAACTTAACACAATTGTTAATTCGTACATCCAGTTCTGTGAAAACATGATTGTATCTAAGAAGAAAATTAAAACATTCAGTAATAATAGACCCTGGATGACCAACATTAAAAATTAACATTCTGTCGTCATCGAGAAGTACATAGAAGTCTATTTATAAAGCGCTGGTTATGAGTTTGTATGTGTTTTGTTTTCGTGTGTGAATGTTGTTCGTATGTGCATTTATATCGTGCATCTATATTGTTACTGTACAGTAGTTACGCTGAGGTTGTCAATTGTACACTGGATATATTTCCATTTGTTTGGATCAATAAAGTTATCTTAATCTAATCTTAATCTTAAAAGGGGTCGAGAAAGATAGGTTGCGAACCCCTGATTTAAGTGGTATTCTACATACTATATAAGAAAGTACAAGTGTTTAGACGTTAAGTTGTAATATATAAAAAAAAATACCTCATTAATCTTGAAATAATAACAACTTAACTATCTTTTATAATTAAATAAGATTAAATAATAAGATTTTGAATTGAATAAATAACAAGGATATGTGAAGCTTGAGAAGATGAACTGAGGAATACATGGACCTCAAAGTGCTGCAAGATTTCTAAAGTTTCGGTGTTACTTGGAATGTATTAAAGGAGGTCGTGAAACATTTCAGCTCTGCCTGGGGTCCCGTTAGGGACGTCGACCACCAAGTAGCTTCCTCCAGGCTCTGGGTGACTCGCTACAACTGCCCCTACGTCGTAAAACAAATGGGTGATACATTACTGACATGGTGTAGCAGACTGTCAGATCTGGTCAGTCTTGGTTTTCTGTTTACTTTATAGAATGGGGGGGGGGGAGAATTCAGGTTGTTTACTTCTTATGTAAAGTATTATTGATATTTTGGTTTGTTTCGCTTTATGAAAGGGGTTTTGAATGGAATGTAACATAGTTAGTCAGTGTGGTCTTTGTTTCTGGTTTGAGATACTTGGACTTTAGTTTATAGAGTTGAAGTATACACTTTAATTAGTGTGCAACTATTATTCTGTCAACGGGATAGTGTGTATTGGAAATAATTTATTTTGAATATTTCAATTGCCAGAACTGTGCCTGTAATTTAATTTTATTTTCAATGGGCAACTTCTATGTCCGTGAATAGGCATTCTGTACCTTAATATCTTTATTTCTGTCGCCACAGTTATGTTCATGACAATGTTTCATTTGGTAGTCAGACTTGAACTGCACTTACGTATATCAAAAGTATTCCGGACACATCTATGAGCTCGGAGAAAAAGCTCCAAAGCCTGATCCCATGATGATGTTATCTTATCTTATATCATGCAGACGTTACTTCAAAAAAGAATATTTTTACGTCCTACGCGTCATGCATGTAGTCATGCATACTAACCAATGACCTAAATTCTGCCAAGTCACTGGTTTTCCTGGCTAGCTCAGGCAACCCATTCCATGCTCTAATAGCACTAGGGAAGAAGGAGCATTTGTACAAATTTGTCCTAGCATAGCATGATTTTTCGATAATCTCATCAATATGTGGATTCCATGACAGTTTTTCATTTTTTATAACACCGAGGTATTTTGCGTTTTTAGTCTGTGTTACTGGTTTGCCATGAATAAGATAAGTGGAATTAATTTGTTTTAGTTTTTTTGTAATTCTTAATAACTTGCATTTTTCTGGGTGGAAAGACGTGCTCCAATTTGATTCCCATTTCTGTAATTCATCTAATTCTCTTTGTAAAATATCTGTATATGGTGTTGTTTTTATTGTTCTATATATTATGCAATCGTCTGCAAATAATCTGACTTTTGTTCCTGAACTAATGCAATTTGGTAAATCATTTATGTAAATTAAAAATAGTAGTGGACCTAAGACTGTTCCTTGTGATACACCTGAGTGTACTGTTATTGGTGTTGATTTAGAGCCATTTATTATTACAGTTTGTTCTCTCCCTATCAGAAAATCTTTAGTCCACTGATGAAATGGACCATCAATGCCAAAATATTTTCATTTTTTTCAGCAAGCTATAGTACTTAGATAGATGACCTGGACATGTCTCAATCTGTCAATGCTGAATAGGTCTTGGCGAAGCAAGAACTGATGTTTCCAAGTTAAGGAACATGATGCCCTCCCTTTCAAGAAACGAGTAAGTTCAGTATTGCAACAAAAAAAAGTTCAAGTATTCACCACTACAGCCTCAACATGACTAACACAAAGTATTGCTGTGCGGAACAGCTGAGAACAACAGCGAGCTACTTTTCTGAGGCACAGGCTGATAAAGAGCTGATAAAGAGCTGATAAAGAAGTGATAAAGAGCTGATAAAGCGCTGATAAAGAGCTGATAAAGGGCTGATAAAGGGCTGATAAAGAGCAGATAAAGAGCTGATAAAGAGCTGATAAAGGGCTGATAAAGAGCTGATAAAGAGCTGATAAAGGGCTGATAAAGAGCTGATAAAGATCTGATAAAGAGCTGATAAAGAGCTGATAAAGATCTGATAAAGATCTTATAAAGATCTGATAAAGGGCCGATAAAGAGCGGATAAAGGGCTGATAAAGATCTGATAAAGATCTTATAAAGGGCTGATAAAGAGCTGATAAAGGGCTGATACAGATCTGATAAAGATCTGATAAAGGGCTGATAAAGAGCTGATAGAGAGCTGATAAAGAGCTGATAAAGAGCTGATAAAGGGCTGATGAAGAGCTGAAAAAGAGCTGATAAAGAGCTGATAAAGGGCTGATGAAGATCTGATAAAGGGCTGATGAAGATCTGATAAAGGGCTGATAAAGATCTGATAAAGAGCTGAAAAAGAGCTGATAAAGAGCTGATGAAGAGCTGAAAAAGAGCTGATAAAGATCTGATAAAGTGCTGATAAAGAGCTGATAAAGAGCTGATAAAGAGCTAATAAAGGGCTGATGAAGAGCTGAAAAAGAGCTGATAAAGATCTGATAAAGGGCTGATAAAGAGCTGATAAAGGGCTGATGAAGAGCTGAAAAAGAGCTGATAAAGATCTGATAAAGGGCTGATAAAGAGCTTACAGATCAACAGCTAAATAAAATGCTACAAAGAGAAAGGAGAGACAGAGTATTCCAGTGTGTAACCTTCTAATTACAAAGAAAAAACAGCACATTAGTGAATGTACCAAATTTTAAAGGTAATAGTGACATGACAGTCGAATGTTGTCTTCTGATAAAGTAATAAATAATTGACTTTCGACTGCTCCTGTGGGCCAAATTTAGTCATCTGGTCAGGCACAATGAACCCCTTCAAGGTCGTGGTTGCTACGCCACTGGGATAGTTGCTGTATTCGCATATCATATATCCTTCTTAATGTGGTGAAGCAAAAAGCATTCTGCTTCTGGACAATTATGTCTTCTGCTCTATAATGTATACATACATTACACGCTTAACAAACATTCAGTTACGGACTGACTACTGTTACTACCTAGCGTGTAACAACATTACACGCAATTTTTCTGTTATCTTATTCTAATTAGTTCCGTACAAAACCAATTATCATAATTTCTAACCGCAATGAATTTATTTAGGTCAGTCCTTTCAATACGAGGTACATGATTGCTTTTCAGAGTTTTATTTTTAGCCATTTCTCTCGGACGTTTTTATTTTTTGTTAGTACTAACTGCTATCTACAAACTCAATACTATGTCTGTGTTTCTTCACCCATTCTATGACGATGAAACATTATATAAGTCTAGATATATACAAATGAAGCGCGTAGCGCGTGCCGTAGCAATGGAGTTACCAGCCCGGGCCTCCACAAAGAAAAATAAAAGATTTTTAAAGCTTCAAAATGTTAACCTTTTTCCCGCATTTTTTACCGACACTATTTTAAATCATACAATTGTAACCATTGCGGCAGAAGCTTTTCCACTTCCTTTGGTCACCTCGGTGTCTAAATTTGAATGACCCTTACAGGAAACATGTCAAAAAGCCTGCCTTAATTCCTTTAGAGAATGCGCTTTAATCAATGCATCCAAAACCCAAAGTGTTGGGAAGTCAACACAAAGAGGCTTGCGTGATAGCATCTTCGATCTGTTACAATTCCTCATAATGCTCACTCATCGTTGAACCCGCTGTTTGAGGTCCTATGGCCTTTTTTCATACTCTCATATAATCCTCTGATGTTGCTATAGTCAGCACAAGATTGGAAAAACTCCAAAATCATATCCTAGAAAATACTAAACTGAAAATGACAACAAAAAAAAAAGCTAAACTATAACGCCTGTGTAGTGAGCTCCCTTCTGTACGGTAGAGAGAGCCAGTCAACGCCAACAACATAATTTAAACAGTTTTTCACTTGCGCTGCCTGCGGTGCATATTGTGTAGGAATATCTCCTGAAGAGATCGTCATTCAAATCAGGACGTTTTGAAACTCGTCAGTTGAGACGATATCTTTGCGTTTAGACACATACTACATCGGCATGAACGTCGCACCTGCATGCCAGGTAAAACAAAATTCCTGAGCACATCCTCTATTCAGAGTAGAGGTAGACAGACCCAGTCGTTATAGAAGGCATCAACACTGACCTGCAACGTCACAAACTGTGGGCAATTTAGACTAATAGCTCGTTGCCACGACATTTACAGGTCTGTACGGCGTGGCAACGTGCTATTTGTCGAAACCGCCCACAGGCTATGACGTTGCAGGTCAGTGTTGATGCTTTCTATAACAAATGATCTCGCTCTGAGAATCTCTTGAATCCTTTCTCCCCCCTCATTTCTTTTACCCCCCCCCCCTCCAAAATTAAATTCTATTTCAAAAGCATTGGTTTAGATTTTAATCCATTTTTGTTCCCTTTTTAATTCCATCCTTCTAGTGTTGCTTTTTAAAAAAATTTCTTAAATGTAAAATAACAAGTATTATTTAAATTTTAATGGAATTAGAAAACTTGCAATAACATTTGAATATATTAATAATTATGATTTTGGTGGTTGGTCTCAAGAACTAGGTCTGGATTGGAGAGAAGATCTTTCTCTAGCGTAGACTCTGGTGTAAGACATTGGTCGTTGCGATTGCCGTTTCTGAAACAAACGAGTTTTTAAAATTCAATTATATTTCCATTGGCTAACTCAAATACAACCAATTTGTTGCTAGTTATAAAGCTTCTAACTACTTAAAGCTAGGTAAGTGTTTGTTGTTCACCTAAAAGAAAATCCACTGCCGCAGACAGACGCAGACGATGAAAAACGTAATCGTCTACCGGCGGACAATGGCTATGCTTAACTGATTATGACAAAATAAGTAGGTCACAGCTGGGGCTGCGTAGCCACGGCAAATATCATTAGTCTAAGAACCATAACCCTATCACAGTACCGTGTAATGTCCACTCCTTGTCTATGGTCCAATGGGTTTCTGTGTTGGATGTAGACTGCATCACGTGACGACGTAGAGGGGCACTCGTTGTGATAATTGAAAGGCAGTAAAGTGAACCCAACCTTTGGCCCGACGCTGCTCTTTAGGGGCAAATCTTCAGTACGTGGAATGTGATACGTTCCACAGGTAATCCACAAAACTAGATCCTGGAAAATAAATATTTTTGACCATATATTTTGTTGGTCCAAACAAATGGAATTCATTTTTAAGGTTATCCCCATCAGAATACATTCATTGTCTTTGTAAAGGTCAGAGAAAATGTTTCAAGTTTTCGTACCTTATATTATTGACCTCGTTCACAAAAGAATCCTTGTTTTGTAAACGTTTTAAAAAACGAAAAACTTACGTTTCTGTATGTTAGACTCACCTCGTTCACAATCAGTTCAAACTTTATCAAGAGGCCCGAACGTGACTCTGACCCGAAAGCCTTCCTATAGAAAAAAAACTATATGAAGAATTGCCTGGTCTGGAAACCACTGCAAGGTTCATCTCAGATTCTTCTTCTTCTTCTTAAACTGTCAGGTAGAATTGAACCTTCGGCTCTTGGAACTCTAGGCCAGCAAAAGTGAACAAGTGCTCCCTCTCACCGGCCTGAATAAGAACAGTGTACACTGTCTGAAGGATGGGTCAGACTCGCGGCAAGAGACCGCGTACACTAAGACCCCCGCCATTTTCCTTTTCTATACCAGACTAAACTGTGCGGGACACGCCATTTATGTAACGGCCCCTTGAGGACCAGCGCCTGGATTGTGACAAGGTTGTGGGAGCTTTTTTTACAACTCCGCACAGTGCAATGAGGATGCTCTCGCACCCCCTTAGGCACCCCCACGGGAGTCTTGTTTTGCTACCCTTTAGCCTAATCGTTTCCTCTTACGATCGTTTCCACCCGGGCGCCACTATGAGGCAGGGTAGCATGCCCGGGTCATGTAAGATATAAGATTACTGATCTGAGCCTTCCAACCAAAATGAGAACAAAGAAGAAGAATTGTCTTGGTAGAAGTCTGAGAAAATAGTTGCTACGTTTCAGTATGTTAGACTTACCTCGTTCACAATCGAGTCATTGTCTTGGTAAAAGTCTGAGAAAATAGTTGCTACGTTTCAGTATGTTAGACTCACCTCGTTTACAATCGAGTCATTGTCTTGGTAGAAGTCTGAGCAAATAGTTGCTACGTTTCAGTATGTTAGACTCACCTCGTTTACAATCGAGTCATTGTCTTGGTAAAAGTCTGAGATAATAGTTGCTACGTTTCAGTATGTTAGACTCACCTCGTTTACAATCGAGTCATTGTCTTGGTAAAAGTCTGAGAAAATAGTTGCTACGTTTCAGTATGTTAGACTCACCTCGTTTACAATCGAGTCATTGTCTTGGTAAAAGTCTGAGATAATAGTTGCTACGTTTCAGTATGTTAGACTCACCTCGTTTACAATCGAGTCATTGTCTTGGTAAAAGTCTGAGAAAATAGTTGCTACGTTTCAGTATGTTAGACTCACCTCGTTTACAATCGAGTCATTGTCTTGGTAGAAGTCTGAGATAATAGTTGCTACGTTTCAGTATGTTAGACTCACCTCGTTTACAATCGAGTCATTGTCTTGGTAAAAGTCTGAGAAAATAGTTGCTACGTTTCAGTATGTTAGACTCACCTCGTTTACAATCGAGTCATTGTCTTGGTAAAAGTCTGAGAAAATAGTTGCTACGTTTCAGTATGTTAGACTCACCTCGTTTACAATCGAGTCATTGTCTTGGTAAAAGTCTGAGATAATAGTTGCTACGTTTCAGTATGTTAGACTCACCTCGTTTACAATCGAGTCATTGTCTTGGTAAAAGTCTGAGAAAATAGTTGCTACGTTTCAGTATGTTAGACTCACCTCGTTTACAATCGAGTCATTGTCTTGGTAGAAGTCTGAGATAATAGTTGCTACGTTTCAGTATGTTAGACTCACCTCGTTTACAATCGAGTCATTGTCTTGGTAAAAGTCTGAGAAAATAGTTGCTACGTTTCAGTATGTTAGACTCACCTCGTTCACAATCGAGTCATTGTCTTGGTAAAAGTCTGAGAAGTTCACAACTGGAGCAGCGCTGTCGTACACTGCGTAGCTGGAACTGCTTCGAACCTCCGAATCTTTGTGTTTGGTGACGACCATCTGGTGTCTTGACCACGGGATGGTTCTCTCATTCCCGACATTCTCAGGTAGTAAACTTTTGGTCATACCATCGATTTGAACTCTGGGAGTAAAAAAAAAAAGAAGAAGAAGAAATGAGACAGATTCTCGCTTGAATGAGCTTGGATTTATATGCACCGTTTTTAAGGTGTATTGAATACATTTAGAAAAAATTGGGTCTAGAAACATATGTGAGACAGGAATCATGGTAAATAAAGAAAAAAAAATATTCACACTAGAAAATCAAAGCACATTAAAGAATATTTTATATATTAAAAAATTTATTATATATATACACTGTACACACCGGCTACGCCCGTTCATTAATCCCAGTCTACAAACTATTTATTTCGGAAGGAATTCCATCCTCACCCTTCATTGTTTTATTTTTTTCCCCTGCCATTCCTATAAAACATTTGACGAGTCCCTCCTATTATATTTTCAAGCTTGTGATTTCTAGTTCGTTGAAATGAACGGCCCGAGCTTTTTCTTTATCTTTCGTTATCTCCTTCTCTCTTCGCTCTCTTTTTCCCTATCTCTTTTTTATTTTCTCTCTCTCTCTAAACTCTCCTTTTTTTTTATCCTGCTCTCCCATTTAGACTTTAAACTTGAGTTGGAACGGTTCGCTACATTTCTCTTTGTCTATCCATATCTCCCTGCTTCGTTATATCTTCCTCTTTTTTCTTATTATTCCTCTCTCTCTCTCTCTCTATCTCTCTCTCTTTCTCTCTCTCTCTCTCTCTCTATCCCCCTCTTTTTGCAACTGCGCATTCTTTTGTTCGCCCATATTTTCTACCTCTCCCGTTTCTTCTGTCTTTCTCCATCTCTCCTTCTCTATCAGTCCCTTCTCTCCCACTAAGTCTCTCCTTCTCTATCAGTCCCTTCTCTCCCACTACCTCTCTGGCCCCTAACCCTTTTATCGGACCCTGTTTATCGTAATGGTGTCCTACAGAAACTTGAATTAAATGGCCCGTTTTAGCGCCCACATCCCACAAAATACACATAATTCTGACCGGTATTTCTAGTATTACTTTCCTCCCCCTCCAATAAAAAAAAAGTCTTAATTACAATGTCTGACTTTTCTGGACTTTTTAATTTAATATCAAAATGTTTAAAAGTCTGTATGTTGTATGTCTTCCCCACCTTCCACAAACAAAAAATCCTCCCCAAGGTATAGACCAAGACTTTCAATAAACCATCTATGAGATTTCGTTTTTTTTTTAAAAGTTACATTTACTTTCATTAGTTAACTTTTTGTAGTAGTCACACACTGATTCAAACAACAACAAACTCATAAAATACTGGAAAAGGACACCAAGATAAAGGCATATTTCATATTCCGTTAGCTTGGACAAATCTGTAGAAGTGCTTATTCTTCGTAAGTGCCATTAGATAATGAAATGGGTTGCCTTAATCAGCCAGGATAACCAACGACTTGGCAGATTTAATTCACTTAATATGTATGACAGATGGATATGTGTAGGCGTATTTATCTGTAATTTATAAGATAATAATTTAATTCTGTACATATTTAATATTAAAGAGTATTTGTTTCTCTATAATAGTCTATAACAGGGGTTCTCAACCTGTGGGTCGCGACCCCCTTGGGGGTCGATTTACTAATTTGCCAGGGGTCACTTAAGACCATCGAAAATATGGATTGCTATTGTCTACTCTTCTGTTGCTGTATGTGTGCGTCGAGGGGGGGGGTCGCGGCAGAGTGGGTTATTGTAATAATCGATCGCAGAGGTTAAAAGGTTGAGAACCGCTGGTCTATAAGATCTCCTAAGCAGTTGCCCACTATAATATGATATAATATGAAAAAGTATTTGTTTCTCTGTAAGATCTCCTCAGCAGTTGCCCACTTTAATATGATATAATATTAAAGTGAAGCTGCCTACCTGTATCCCCTGTTCTCACTGTAAGCGTTCTGGCTGAAGTTATTGAAGACAATGTGATATTTGGGCTGGTCAAAGCTATACAAGTGGACAGCGTCCAGCTCGGATGTCTTTAGTTGAGATACTATTTTATTTTGCACCCAATCTTTACTTGCGTCCTGTGTATCGAAGTACAGACAAAAAAAATGAGAAAAACTTTAGTAAATGTTACAGAGGGTGGTCATTTAGTGTCCAAAGTTTCAAATTAGATTTTTTCCCTAATTTTATTTCACTCTCAAATTCTACCAAGCAGTAGGTGGTGACTGCGTGATTTAGAGTTTGGTTTTTGAGCCTGGAGTCCGGGGTTCGAATCGTGGTAAAGACTGTGCTATTGAATTTTGGAATTTTAGGGTGCCTTTGAGTCCACCCAACTCTCATTGGTACCTGACTATAGTTGGGGAAAGTAAAGGCGGCTGGTCGTTGTGATGGCCACATGACACCCTGACCGTTAACCGTCGGCCATAGATACAGAAGACCCTAACATTATCTTCCTCATAGATCGCAAGGTAAGAAAGGGAGACTATTCTATATAATTTAAAACACATTGTTCAATTAAGGATTAGATATTAAAGTCTTATGGCAGTATGTAGCTAAAAAATAGGGAATGAAGTTTTAAGTAAACATATAATTTGACTATGAAGATAATTACTAGTATTAATTGGACATATTTATTTTTCATTAACAAAGATACTGTCATCTGTCACTATTTGTGATATGTGACACATCCTCCCTAGTTTCTGCCCTTAGGTTCGTTTTTATGCTTACATTTGTATGATTGAACTAGCATGATTGCTCATTGTTATGGAGTGTGTGTGTGTGTGTTCCCTGGGTGATATAGTAAGGGAGTATTTATTGTTTGTTGTAGAGAGAGACCGTTCATTTAATGTTAGTCTTGTAGAATGATGCAAGATAGGCTGTGGTGAACTGTATTAAGCACGCCAGACAACTCCAGGATAACAGAGCGTAAAGATATGTTTTTAGTGTAAGTAGATTTGTTTAAATATCAGTTTATTTCATTTTATCATAAGTTGAACTAGATTGTAGTTAAATGTATATTTAGTTAATTAAGTTATTTTAAGTATAATAATAATAATAATAATAATAAATATAAGGCTTGTCTTCGAGTCCGAAGATTAGTGAGGAATGCAGTTATTCCCGTGGCTGCGCAGCCCCAGCTGTGACCTACATATTTAGCCACATCCAGGGCAAGCATAACCATTGTCCGCAGGTGGTCGATTTAGATTTTCTTTTCGCCGTCTGCGTTTGTCCTCGATAGCGGATTTTCTTTTTGGTCTCAAATGTGTATCCCGCGGCCTTTGTGAGTGACCTCCAGCTGTCTCGTTACGTCGAGCACCTTTTAGCTCACCAAAAAAAGACTGCATTTGGCATACGTTCGTCTCCCATACGGGATACGTGCCCTACCCAGCGTAACTGACGGACCATAAGAAGTCCCTCTATACTGCCTACAGTGGTTTAGTAGCGGTGCTACAAGTCAACGACCATCAATAGCACATGTACAAATCTCAATCGAAATTGTTACATAAATTACACGGGACCCGGATCAAAAGTCAAAGTATAAGACCTTGAGGAATGACCTAGACCAGTGGTTCCCAAACTTTTTCCTAAACGGAACACTTCCAACATTTTGAGTATTTTGAAAAATACTTCGCTTATTTTTTTTAGAGAGATTAATTCAAGTCGTGGCCTACTAGTTAATCATTCCAGTAGTTCGTGGAACACCTAGTCAAGCCTCGCGGAACAATAGAGTTGAGGGCAACACAGTTTGGGAAAGTCAGCCCTTGATCCTTGACCACAATACCAAAGTACATTGGAATAAAATGTTTTTTGAGATCTAATTGCATCTTTTTGTATCTAATTGCATCTTTTTGTATCTAATTGCATCTTTTTGTATCTAATTGCATCTTTTTGTATCTAATTGCATCTTTTTGTATCTAATCGTATCTTTTTGTATCTAATTGCATCTTTTTGTATCTAATTGTATCTTTTTGTATCTAATTGCATCTTTTTGTATCTAATTGCATCCTTTTGTATCTAATTGCATCTTTTTGTATCTAATTGTATCTTTTTGTATCTAATTGCATCCTTTTGCCTCTAATTGCATCTTTTTGTATCTAATTGCATCTTTTTGCCTCTAATTGTATCTTTTTGTATCTAATTGCATCTTTTTGTATCTAATTGCATCTTTTTGTATCTAATTGCATCTTTTTGTATCTAATTGCATCCTTTTGTATCTAATTGCATCCTTTTGTATCTAATTGCATCTTTTTGTATCTAATTGCATCTTTTTGTATTTAATTGCATCTTTTTGTATCTAATTGCATCTTTCTAATTGTATCTTTTTGTATCTAATTGCATCTTTTTGTATCTAATTGTATCTTTTTTTTTATAAAAGTTAAGCCTTCTGGATGACGATATTGAAGATTATCCAATATCTTATCTTATCTTATATGATACAGACGTTACTTCGGGTTGATCAAAGCTTAATGAGTGTTGCCCTTACGTCTGATCTCGCCACAACTTCTCTCTGGATGTCTAGTGTCTTGTACATATTCTGAGTCCCAGCGACGTCAAGGTCCACCTTAAAGTGAAACATCTGATGATGGAGATTGCCCAGGAGGTTTTCTCCTATGCGGAAGCCGTAACGGCCCTCAGCTTCGCTGTAAACGTTTCCTAGGATGTAACCTGTTCAATGGATACAGTACAAAAGTGCTACAATATATTACAAAAGCACTACAATACATTACATTAAAATTAATAAAAGTAGGTCAGAATATCAAATCAGAAGGTAGATGTATAGAGCATTGATTGCGAGCTATAAATCTAACTCAGCTGAACCGAGCAGGCGGAAAACTTTATTAGAAGAGACGATTAGCAAATAAAGAGCAAAAACCACAGAACACCCAGAGTTGGGTTGTTATTCCATTGTTGAGGATGGAAGTTAACCCTAAACCAGGGGTTCTCAACCTGTGGGTCGCGACCCCCTTGGGGGTCGATTGACGATTTGCCAGGGGGTCGCCAAAGACCATTGAAAAAATGGATTGTTATTGACAATTCTTCTATTACTGTGTGTGTGCGGTGGTGGAGGGGGGTCGCGGCTAAGTGGGGGGATTGTAAAAAGGGGTCGCCGAGCTTAAAAGGTTGAGAACCGCTGCCCTAAACAATCCAGTCACTATCCACAAACGTTGCTACCTGGGAACAACTGCATGGCTGGTATGGTACAGGAAAGGATTACGGGGGGATTTAGTGCTCGGCATACGGCCTCGACTGTAGCCCGAGTGTCTATGGATGAACGCCGCCTTAATAGTGATGTATAGAAATTTACATTTTTTTTTATCCCTTCCAGACAGAAAAGTTTTTCGGACAGGTCGATGGAGTTGAGCTTCCATAGACTTATAGTTTCCAGAATCTTCGATTCAACTCTTACGGCAATTGCAAAACAAATTAAGCTAAAAATCAAGGCTGCATTAGTTGGTAAATGAAATATTGAAAACATAGAAAGCAAATCAATCAACAAGATCAGTATTGGTTCCTCCACTCAGTGGGATAGTTTTGATGAAGCTTGCAATTAGTTTGTCCACTTTTCTTGACTTGATATCATCTTTGCGTTTTATCCTGTTGGACTGTACCGCTTTTAACTTTGTGTGATTGTTTCTGGTTTTTTAAGGATAATCTTCGCAATGAATCACGTCATTTTATATAAACCTGCCCCCAGTTCTTTTTATCTCATTTTTATAAGAACCTCTGTCTGTTTACCTGCATAGATATGGACATGAAGCTCATGTAGTTATTGTTTCCTATCGCTGACAATGTTTTGTTCTCATTCTCTCTCGTGTATCTACATGATGTCGTAGCTGACATAACTCATTAAATAAAACCACTTCTGAAAAACTGCATTTAATTTTAGGGTTGCACATGTTTGTTGTGTTGTTTTTTTCTGATAAGACTAGATTACATTATGTTTATTCCTGGTATGCCCACTATGTTATGTTTCTCTACAACATGTCAATGGATGTCCTAAAGTTTGGATGTTTTAAATAGGTTCCTCAGCATCTGTAGTCATTGGTGTTTTCTTTAAATAAGTAAGCTCAGGGGAAAATTGCATTGGTTTGTTCAAATATTAAATTAAACCTACAGACAAACAGAGAGAGAGAGAGAGACAAACAGAGAGAGAGTGACAAACAGAGAGAGAGAGAGAGAAAGAGACAAACAGAGAGAGACAAACAAAGAGAGAGAGAGAGAGTGAGACTAGGAGGAAAAGGTATATAGTATATTTACACATAAACTTACCCGTTGTGAGAACTTTAGTTTCCAATGCTCCATTTTGATGGAAAATAAAATCTATAATGTAGTCGTCGTTTGAAATGGTTAGAGCTGATCTAGAAATAGATGGCATAATATAAATCAACTCAATTGATCAAGAATCCAATGTAACTCTATATAGCAACAAAAAGACTTGTGATGAATATAAATAAATTAAGCTTTGTATTTCCTTTGCATTCTACACGTGGGCTCGAGGTTCGACACCCGCATCGGGAAGAGTTGTGTTTACTGAGCGCCTAAAGGCAGCACGGAAAACCAACTCCTAGATACCCCCTTTCCCCCCCCCACCCCCCACACACACACACTGGTCCACTAATGAGATTGGACCAAAAGCGATCTGAGCATGCTATAAGCATGAAAGTAGCGCTATATAAAAGCTATAATAATTATAATAATAATAATGTGGTCAAGAGGAAAGAGGCCAAATCTTTTATTTCATGCCATCGAAAGAGGTGGACAATTATCAAGACAAAACTCTCCACTTTCACAAATACCTAAATCTAGTCGCAGACACTTTGATACCAAGCATGATACTAAAGTTGGTCTCATAGTTACAACCGGAAATCAAGCTCAAGTTTGTTACGCGCTCTACCACCCTGATACCAGTTATTTGGAAACTTTCGGAAATAACGTAACGCCAAAAAAAAAAATCACTTGTTTAAGCCCCACTCCCCCAAGCCCTTTGTAACAAATTGTAACCCAACTCAATAAGAAAATTTGAATTTCACAAAAGACCTGCTAATTAATTATCATTTTTCCAAATTATTTTTTTTTTCTATAATTGTATGAAGAAAAATTATGGGAATAGCATCGACTACTTTCGGTACCTCGAGGATCCAGTCAGTTTTTTTTTCCCCAATTACTGTTTATATTTATCGGGCGGCCGTAGTTAAACGCGTGGGATAACCTTTGGTATAAAATAAATCAACGCAAAGTATTATTCCCATGAATATATATTTAATTCCGTGGTCTAGCCCATTCCGAGAGTCACTGTGACTGATGATTCATTTGAATTTTTTTGTTGTTTTGTTACGTAAAGAATCTTCGTACCACCCCTCCCCCTTGTCAAAAGTCGAAGAAAATGTGTATACCCCCCTCTCCCCTTCTTTGTCGTTATATAATGTTCCAATGTTCCCTTGGCATCAATTAGAATTGGAAAGTAAGAAAGGGAAGTTCCCCTTTGGGAACTTGTGATGTATAGGGCAGATGATGTTGAGGTCATATGTTTCTTTGGCCAATGGTTAACGAGGAGGGTGTAATGTGGCCAGCACAACGACCAACCGTCTTTACTTTCCCCCACTTACCCAGGGGCGCCCTAAAAATCCAGAAATTCAGAATCCAAGTCGTCATCAAGATTCGAACCCTATGATCCCAGGTTCGGAAGCCAAGCGCTTTACCTCTCAACCACCGCACTCTCCAATAATTATAATGCTAGTTGAGAAATGTTATCAGGAAAATGTGTTTGAACTTTGACCTTTTGCAGCAGTTCGAGAGCAACAAGAACATGACAACACTTAACCCCGTTCTATTAATAAAGATGACTCCAACATCTAAACATTCTTCTTTTCCTTTGTTTTTTGGTGTTTTTTTTTTTTCCAAACAAAAAACAAGGTAATCAAAACGAAAAAATGTGCACATTATTACCTGAGGACCAGGGCCGAATCCAGCATTCCACCATAGAATCCACCATCGGCCACTGTGTAGGACAAATGTCTTCTGAGAGGTATGCCGTTATTGTGTTCAAACAGACAGAACGTGGTGTAGTTTACAGAGGTTGAGTCTCCAAGCATGTTCAATATAGGCTAAAATAATGTTTTTGAAACAAGTTATTGACTCAGTTTACTGAAAAAAAAAAATACACGCAAAAAAAACATCTACTAAACTTGATTTGTCCAAGAAATCCCTCGCTACCAATAACTCTCAACATTGTTCGGATGCTGCCATGGGATACAAATATATTTCCGACACCTGTTTTTATCACAAACATTTGGTTATGATCAACAGAGTTGAACAAAGTCAGGCAGGATGGGGCCACATAGCATTCAATACTGCCGTTAGTGGGTGTGACAACATGGCAGTGACTATAAAACGAGCTATTTAATTTTAAAGAAAAAATATGCCACAAAAACAGGCAAGCTTTACATCATCTGCCCTATAAACCACAAGGTCTGAAAGGGGAACTAGTTAGGCCATGTTCACATCTAACTTTGCATTCACTTGCACCTATCCCCTGATCTCCTGGACCGTTGGGGCACTACACAAGATCTGTCAACCTTCTTTCTCCATTCTTATCTCTCATTTGTCCTTGATATAATTTCATTTGAATGTTCTTTCTGAAAACATTGAAGCCTGCCTGGGTGGACCACTTCGGGGGCCGATTTTGAGTTTGTGTTTCCACACAAACTGTCTTTGTAATCTTGTTTTTTTACTCTCTTAAGATCATTTCTCAAAAGGATTACTTGTTGAAGATTGTTGAAGATAATTTACTTTGTTGAAGATTGTTGAGTAGAAGATAATTTACTTCCTAGTCCAAACCTCCCGCAGGACGACGGGGGATGACAATGAGCCTGGGACAATCAAGAAGTCCGAACGACAGTCCAGCCGCATGCGACCAGGCAGCCATTATTCAATAACAAAGATGCAAAACTGTAGCCACTCTTCCCGGGTTACTTAAACACCTGAAACGTGTTCCTATAAAATTACCTGGCTTATTAGAGTAGCTGTCTCTGGACAGTCAGCTCCTGGAACAAGTGACCGCACCTGTTGGTCGACCATAAGTCCACTGACTACATAGTTAGTGACTTGCTAACAAAAAGAAAAAAAAACTTTTGTATAGAGATGTTAGCAATTGATATAGGCTATTTCCTTATGGTAAATATTAAGTTGTAAGAATTGGCTTACCATCCAAGGGGCGAAACCAGAATAAAAAGAGGCCATCTCATTCAACGCTATTTCATAAGCTATTCTCTCCCCCTTGAAACGGACGTCATAGACTGCAGGTCCACTCACTGTTGACATGCGAACATTGAATGCCCAGTTCAAATAGGTCACCTAGACAACAACAAGGGCAAGAATATTTAACTAGTATTTGTACAAAGCTTAAATCAGCTCTGTCTGTCTGTCTGTCTGGTAAAAAGTGTGTACACGTTATTTCTCCCACACCCAATCTCGAATGTAATTGAAACGTTGAACATTTATTCATTGACTTAGACAAGACATGAATTAATTTTAAAAAATACAAATTAAACAATTAATTAATGGTAATTCATTCATTAGTCAGATAGCAACAAGGAAACTATTACTACAGTATTCACATATATAGTTGACAGTTTAGGAAGTAATTTTTTTAATTATTCTACATAAGCCGCTGGTCCGATAAACCGGTGGTTCCATTAAATGGATTCGACTATAAAGAATGGAAGATATCAGTTATAAGGGCTTTTTAAATAACTTTGCTTATGAGTTTGAGTAGAATATTTCGACGTTGAATTTGAACTTTCTACTGTGCAACTTGAGTAGGACTAAAACATTTCTTTTCGACCTTTGGTGATCTACTTTGATATAGTCTTTAGGACCAATATTCTCACTGACATATATTGTAATCGTATCAAGTAACAACTGTATGCTAAGATTTAATAAAAGACAATGAACTAATAACATTGACACGTACCCTCCTGTTGTTCAGCGAGTATCTTTTCCCATCAGGTTCAACTTGAGTTGGCGGCTGCTGCGGTTTCTCGGGCATAGGATTCCCACGTCGATGTTCAGTCGAAAACACATTTTCTGTTTTTACGGGTTTGGTCATTGTGACCTTAGCGATGCTGAATAGTGAAAAAACGTACTTATTTACAATAAAAAAGAGCAATAATTTGTATACTTAAATTAACGTAATCCCCAAATGAGCTCTGAGCATGTTATTAGCATGAAAGTAGCGCTATATAAAAGCTATAATTTAATTACTGTTATTTGAAAATGTTCACTAAAAATTTTCACAAATGCAATTATATAAGTCCTTTCAGTACTCAACGACTTACGTTCCAGTGCTGTAAGCGCTGTTCAAGTCTGTGGCTGAGTTAAAGATCTTGTTAGCGTACCAGACCTTGCTGAAAGTCCATTTCATTGGGTCAGCTTCTTTCATATGGCACAGGATCGCCATCCCAGTAGGATGCAGCGACGGATACTGGAGTTTATAGCGAGGAACTATCCACAACTGTCTTCAAAAATATGAGAGAACATGTTAGAAGGTATGCTGGGTATTAAACAAACACAGAAACACTTACTATGAGCTCACTAAAATGAATTTATCTTACAAGGGATGTGTGGCCGAGAAGCTAAACATGGCTTGGCTACTTATCAATGGGGCTCTAGGTTCGACACCCGACTCGAGCAGAGTTGTTTTTACTGGGCACCTAAAGGCAAGCACGGAAAACCTTCTCCCAGATATTCCCTTCCCCCCTGGACCTTAGCGCTCTGAGCATGCATTAAGCATGAAAAGCTATCTAAAAGCTATTTAAGAGTCTAGTTTAGTAAAGTGCAAAACAAATGTACCATGGCATTCTTATGCAATGACCTACAAACATCAGCCATCTTTCTTTCAAGCTACCAAAAGAACTATAAAACAACTAAGTTAATATGGAGGTACCAGTTTAACTTAGCACCAATATTCAATTTTTTAAAAGCTAATTTGTTACATGAAATAACAAGACATGTTAATGTTGATACCAGTTCAATTAAAGAGCAACTATCAGTCATTAACTGATAAAGCAAATATGAAGTGACATAATAGCCAATGGAATTGGTAGAAGTTTAGACATGTGACCAGGGAGAGAGAGAGAGTATTATTGTGTGCCCAACCCATTTATATTTCACTTCAGTTTTTGAGTACAATTTGTCAGTTGAAATACTGTTTTGATGGCTACCCGACAGTGTGGTCTGCGCTTTGGGCTGTGGTCACGTTTGTTCCACGTTTAAGCCTTACCCAGTCTCATCCCCTGACATTTTGGGGGAGGTATAGGCTATGACGTAATAAACTCATTTTAAAGGAATGACTAAAACTAAACATTATAATAATTTATGTAACCCTAGACTCACTGCTAAATGATAAAGAGAAATAAATGGAATGAAACCACCAGCTGAGTACTTGTGATGCCCCAGAGATTGCAAAGGGAGAATCGAACTACAGTTGGGGTAGGTCAGATAAAATTAAATAGTGATGTACCTTTCTGATGTGCTGTTGACTAGCTGCGAACTGACCGGTGAAATACCAAAAGTCAAACAATCTTCAGGAAGTTCACATCCTCGGAATGTTGCATTTAAATTTTCCATTAAAATGGTTCCAAGCTAAAGAACAAGGGAACTATATAATTCTAGAGAATAATACATGCATAACATAAACCCCAGACTGGACATTGTCAGGGGCAGTAATGGTGAGAGTGAATGTTTTTTTTCTTTGTTGTAACTTTGGTATGGATGAGTTATATCCCTTTGCTTATGTATTCCCGGGGTATGAATTACTATGAATGTGAATAGTCTGCTTACTTACTTAGACTTAGGTTCTCCCGCGCCTTTCGGCGCACAGGGCGGAAATCTGTTTCTATAAAGATCTTTCATTGGCAGTGTCTGAAGCCTCCTCCCACCTGGTGTCCACTGCTCTGAGGTCCTCCATGATGGTGTGGCTGTCTCCACAAAGATCTGTCACTGGCAATGTCTGAAGCCTCCTCCTACCTGGTGTCCACTGTTCTGAGGTCCTCCATGAAGGTGTGGTGCCAAGTTATACGAGGACGTCCGTCGTATTGGCCTCCATGTCATCGCAATTCTTGGTATGCGTAGTTCATTTTGTCGGAGAACATGTCCCGCAAACCTCATGCGACGCTCTGTCACAACTTCACTAAGTGTTCGACTCCCAGTTCGACATAGGATTTCCTTGTTTGAAACCCGATCTGTGTAACTGACTCCCAAAATCCGTCTCAGCCATTTTTTTTTGTTGAGCCACATTTAGTCTTTTATCAATTTTGACAGACGACTTCCATGTCTCACATGCATATGTTGCAGGGGCTATAGTCTGCACGTGACGTGAACTGAATGACTTTGAATATTGGTATGACATGGAGAGGGCTTAGTTAGTCATCAGTTGTTATCTTGTAGTGCAGGGGTTCTCAACCTGTGGGTCGCGACCCCTTTGGGTGTCGATTGACCGTTTGCCAGGGGTCGCCTAAGACCATCGAAACTA
Organism: Biomphalaria glabrata; assembly: GCF_947242115.1. Classification (NCBI taxonomy): domain Eukaryota; kingdom Metazoa; phylum Mollusca; class Gastropoda; family Planorbidae; genus Biomphalaria; species Biomphalaria glabrata. Next base: position 3,348,797 of record NC_074721.1, on the reverse strand, counting down.
TGGATTGTTATAATCTATTCTTCTATTGCTGTATGTGTGGGGGGGGGGGCGTTGCGGCAGAGTGGGGGATTGTAAAAAGGGGTCGCCGAACTTAAAAGGTTGAGAACCGCTGTTGTGGTGGAACAAAGACGTTAGTTCGTTATGAGTACAAGTATGTCTGAAATATTGGATATTAAACTTATTGTTCTTCTTGAACTGAAGTTTGTGAAGTTTTTCTGTTGTTTCTTTTTTTTGAGTAACGTTTAGAGATTGTGTATTTCATAGTTATAAAATGTGTCAAGTTTGTAAATTTCTAAAGTTCGAAATAATGAAAGTTATAAGCCTTCAATCATACGCCTGGAGAAGGCAGGAGAAGCACCTGGCAGATATTACAAAGTAAAAGTATGTCTTTCAGATCTTGAGATCAATAAGGCAGTAAATGTAAAGGTCATCTGTTTCTATGGCCGACCAGTAGCCTTTACTTTCCACAACTTAAGTCAGATACTCTTAGAGCTGGGTGGCAGAGGCGTCCTAAATATCCCGTATTTAAAAATACCCGTCTTCTTCGAGATTCGAATCCGGGACAGAAGCCAAGTACTTTACCACTCAGCCACCATTCCTTTTACTGGCTAATATACAAATGTGTTACTTCGTGGGATATAATAAAGTAGTTGATAATGTAAAGTAAATAAAGTTACACGAACGTAAAAAATGGATGTAGTTACAGCGGAGAGAGTAAAACTTTGTTGGCCTTCAACAGTGTTTTACATATAATGAAAAAAAAATGTAATAATATTGAATGTATAACGCTAGTGTGGATAATTTAATAGTCTAAAGCAGGGGTTCTCAACCTGTGGGTCGCGACCCCGTTGGGGGTCGATTGACGGTTTGCCAGGGGTCGCCTAAGACCATCGATAAATGAATTGTTTTTGTCCATTCTTCTATTGCTGTGTGTGCATGCGGAGGGTGGGGGGTCGTGGCAGAGTGGGGGGTTGTAAAAAGGGGTCGCCGAGCCTAAAAGGTTGAGAACCGCTGGTCTAAAGTAATTGTAGATACTAAATATAAAAAAAAGTTAAATTTCACTTTCAGACCATGGGGTCTATAGGGCACATGATGTAAAGGTCATCTGTTTCTGTGGTCAAAGGTTTATGAGGTTGGCAACCGCCTTTACTTTTCCCGAACTAATGTCTGGTACCCATTACAGGGCTAAGAGGCGCCATAGATAGGTCGAAATTAAATATCCCAGTCTTCAAACCCGGAACACTCCGGTTTGGAGGCAAGCGCTTCTACCACTCGACCACCCCACCTCACTGTACAGTAATCACAGCTGATTAATCTGAAAAACAAAATTGCCTATCATCAACTTACCTCTTTGTCGATTTTGTCAAGTAAATATTTGAAAGCTCCATTGCTATCAAACTCTAATGACAGGAGTGGCCTAGAACATTTCAAAATGTAGAGTTACATTAAAAGGAAAACATCTAGGAAACTAAACTGAAAACATAAACCATCACAATAGAAGTTAAAAAACTAATAAAAACTAGAAAAGCCGCAAAATAGATTCGTGAGATTTATAACGATTCATGTTTGACTTTATAACACATTTTATATTTAATAAAATACTCTGAAAGACACAAAGATAAAGGCACATTCCTCGTCCCATATGCTAGGACAAATCTGTACAAATACTCCTTCTTCCCTAGTGCTATTAGAGCATGGAATGGGTTGCCTGAGCTAGCCAGGAAAACCAGTGACTTGGCTGAATTTAAGTCATTGGTTAATATGCATGACTAAATGCATGACGCGTAGGACGTAATCATCTTCTTTTTTGAAGTACCGTCTGTATTATATAAGATAAGATAAGATAAGGAGATAACACTATTATTAACATATCTAAATTTAGAGACACTTAAGGAATAAATAGAATAAATAGTAAAGTATCAATTATACATAAACCACTGAACCATAGCTTGCTAGCTCCTAAAAGAACCTTTACTACTCAGCAAAACATGAACTTTCATAAGATGAAATATCAACTAGTATTCTATCAGACCTACAACTGGCATATCTTATCTATGTAATACAGACGTTACTTCATAAAAGAATGCATATCCAGAGGACAAGAGAGTTGTATTTCTGCCCAAAGCTTAACACAACAATTTAGCGTAATTTTTGTTTCAATTTTTACCATCTCTATATCAGCTCCCTCTGTCTGTGTCTGGTACACATCCATTAAACGTTATTTCTTTCACCCCCCATTATCGGATTAAGTTGAAACTTGACAAATTGTTTATTATCGATAACAACACAATTGCGATTGTGTTGCGAAATTTACCAATCATTAGATTTATTAGTCGTAATAAATTAATGTTGTTTTATATACAGTAAAGTAAAGTTCCCCTTTCAGACCTTGTGGTCTATAGGGCAGATGATGTAACGGTCATCTGTTTCTGTGGCCTACGGTTAACGAGGGTGTCATGTGGCCAGCACAACGACCAACCACCTTTACTTTTCCCTAACTAATGTCAGGTACCCATTAGAGCTGGGTGGACTCAGAGGCGCCCGAAGATCCTGTAATTAAAAATCCCAGTCTTCACCAGGATTCGAACCCCCGGTCCCCGGTTCGGAAGTCAAGCGCGTTACCGCTCAGCCACCGAGCCTCCTTTATATATAGAAAGAACAAATTTACCAATCATTAGATTTATTAGTCGTGATAAATTAATGTTGTTTTATATAGAGACAGGGCGAATTTACCAATCATTAGATTTATTAGTCGAGACTAACTAAGAGGCTAACTAAGCAAGGAGAATCATGTCGTCAGCTAAAAAATGTTAAACTAACAAAAGCTAACCCTAAAAACTTCTATTTTTACAAGTACTATCACAGCTCAGTGACTAGTACGTCAAGATTAAGTGAAGAAGGCTCAAGACATCGAGTTAAAATTTAGACTAAGAAGCTTTTTTGAAAAGGCAGCCTGGAAAACTTCTCCGGATACCCCCCCCTCCTTCCCAGTGGCTATTAATTAATTAATTTTCCATCATTTAATGGCCCGGGGGGGGGTTGACCTCTTGTAGGGCCCCTGCATTTTGCGTAATATCTAATATTTAATGTAAAAAACACTCATTTGAGGGCCTCGCTCAAGTGGGGGCCCGGGAGGATTTTCAAATTCTCTCCCTCACCCCACCACCCTAGCTAGGCCACTGCTCCTTCCCCTACCCCCTTTTTAAGAGGGTTCAGTAAAAGTAAAGCGGACCAGAGCACTGAGTGTAATACAGAAATGAAAGTCAAGCTAAACAAAAAAAAAATTATGAACGCTAATTAGAGTAGGGCAAACCAGTGAAACAGATAATATATGACGTATACTCACACCCCGAGGAACAAGCGATCTCTCGACATACCGTAACGTATAACTATCAAAACTTTAATACCCAATTTACAACGAGGTTCTTGTGGTCCTGTTGACAGACAGAACGAGGACTTGGAGTGGCCCACCAGAGATCCAACCCCTAGACAACAACCTGCACTGCCACCTAAGGTAGTCCCCGGTTAGAGGCGGCTTGTATCAGACTCCTTATATCTCTTTAAGTGTTATAAACATTAAAAAAAAAAGGATTGTTCTTTTATATTTTTCTTGTTTATATTTCATTTAAAGTTATTATAAGAAATATTCTGGAATTGTGTTTTCGATAATATTCACAGTGAAAAGTATTGTTAACCTATTTTAGGTAAAAAATATTTTACTTAAGTTATTTTGTAACTTACAAATTTTGTTCTAAATCTCTTCTGTAAAAGTCTTATATAAATGAATGAACATATTTTAGCCAGAATTATAAATTATTGGCAATGTTATCTCTTCGGTACTGAGAAAAAAAATGTTTTCAGATTGCTATAATAGTATTAGTATATATCTTAGAACAAACGATACAGGAAAGATTAGAAAAAGGGGGAGACTACTATTTACAATATTTTTAACAAACGGTTGTAGATTTTTTGTCAAATTTTTTAATTTATATTTGTATTGTTAAGTTATGTGAGGACTCAGCAGAAAGGTCATTTGAACCATAAAAATGTTGTTAAAAAAACTACCTGAAGGATTTTAAAATATATTATATATGTATAACATTACCCTTTAAAAAGTCCTAGGAATCACATTTGAGAAAAAGATAAAATCCACTGCTGAGAAATCAAATCAAGGGTATTCATTTTCCATATGTTTATGATTTAATACTTGTGAATTATGAGAACTTACAAATAAAAACATATTTTAAAAAAAGAAAAAAAAGCCCACAAAAGAGGCAAGATTAAGCCCAAAAAAGAGGCAAAGAAAAGAGGCCTAAGACCCAAGGATTCCTATGATGATAAAGCTAAAATTGAATAGCGCAAATTCTGAGGTTTACTTTAAAAGAATATACATATTGTGTTGATTGTTATGGGGTAGAGGATACCTGTATCATTTTTCTGTCTCTGGTGGTTTCAATAGTTAGGTAGTAAGTCTTTGATATTAAATAGTATTTCTATTACTATTATTATATTTTTAGGTTAATCACTTTTCAATTGTTTATGATTTAATACTTGTGAATTATGATAACTTACAAATAAAAATCTATATAAAGGGAAAAAAAGAAACAAAAGAGGCAAGAGGGCCCATAAAAGAGGCATATAAAGCCCAAAAAAGAGGCAAAGAAAAAAGGCCTAAGGCCAAAAGATTCCTATGATGATAAAGCTAAAATTGAATAGCGTAAATTCTTAGGTTTCCTGTAAAGGGAAACAAAGTGAAAATAATAATAGGATGATTTTTTTACTTCAACTTGTTGACTCGTGAATAAAAAAGTTTCGACCAGTGCCGATAACAAAAATAAATTGTTGTTTTAAAATTGATTCTAGACAACAGGAATAATGGTGAGAAAATTACTTGAACTTTATAAGCTATTTAATTCATCGAAACCGGGAAATCCAAAACTAATGGATCCCCTATAAAGTAAACTACTATGTACCTGAGAGAGAAATCAACTGGATTCCTAGCACTTGTATCGTTGACTGTCAGTAGGCGACATGATTCTACATTGTGCAAAGGTCCACACTTTAACTCTTCCACCACTGGTGGGATCCTGTCTCCCCGTATCATTATGACTCTCGCATAACGAGGTAACTCTGTATCTAGACAAAAATTAGTTTCATTGCTATGTTGTACTGGGTGTTGCTCAATAGGTGTGTTTTTAAGGTATTTTTAGTAACTTTTTTTTTTTGGTGTGTGTTCTAAGGTGTTGTACTTTTGTAGACAGATATAACATGACACATTTATTATTAATATCTATGCTTTTGTTGTAACTGAACTAGTAGTAAGGGCGGGGTAGCTGTTTATACAATCAGCTTGGGAAGCTGAACTTGAACTTGACTTGTCTTGGCTACCTAGAAGGGGGCTCGAGGTTCGACACCCGACTCGGGAAGAGTTGTGTTTACTGAGCGCCTAAAGGCAGGAAGGAAAACCATCTCCTAGATATCCCCTCTCCCCCACTGGTCCACAAATGAGATTGGACCAAAAAGCGCTCTGAGCATGCTATAAGCATGAAAGTAGCGCTATATATATAAAAGCTATAATAATAATAATCAGCTGACATATATGAAACTATCCTGGATATTTCCAGCGAATTGATGTAAACACTTGTGTAGATGTTATGGTGTCTGTGTGTATGTGTGTGTTTCTATGGTGACGGTGGAAGAGGTTAAAGATTGGTGGTGAATGATGCAACATAGATGGCATTGTCGTCATTCGGTCTTAGTCAGGACAGACGACTCCAGAACGTGAGACTAAAATTAAAATGTGTAGTGAATGATTGTGTTAATGAATATTATTACTTAAGTCTAAAAAGTAAAAAAAAAAGTAAAGTTTCCCTTTTCAGACCTTGCGCTCTATGGGGCAGATGATGTTAAGGTCATCTGTTTCTTTGGCCAAAGGTTAACGAACAGGGTGTTATGTGGCCAGCACAACGACAAACCGCCTTTACTTTCCCCAACTAAAGTCAGGTACCCATTAGAGTTGGGTTAACTCAGGGGTGCCCTAAAAATCCAGAAATTCAAAATCCCAGTCCTCACCGGGATTCGAACCCGGGACCTCAGGTTCGGAAGCCAAGCGCTTAACCATTCGACCACCGTGATTGTGTTAATGAATATTATTACTTCAGTCTAGTAATTTTTTTTTCATATCAACCTGATTTCTTTCTATATTATAAATAAATGTATTTTAGTATTGTTCACAAGGGAGTTTTTAATTTTATTTTATTAGTTAATGCTATATTAAGCCAACAACGGTTTAGTTCTCTGTCATCGGTTTGGTTCTACAAGTCAACGACGGTAACAACACTAGATCACTAGATATGGTCATAGGACAGCGGTTCTCAACCTTTTAAGCTCGGCGACCCCTTTTTACACCCCCCCCCTCTCTGCCGCGACCCCCCCCCCCCCCCGACACACACATACAGCAATAGAAGAGTAGGCAATAACAATCCATATTTTCGATGGTCTTAAGCGAAACCCATGGCAAATGGTCAATCGACCCCCCCAAAGGGGTCGCGAACCACAGGTTGAGAACCCCTGTCATAGAAGCTAGATAGAAAGTTGAGGTGAAAGGTTAAGAACTTCCTATGACAATCCAAAAATATTTTTATACGACATATTGGAAGGAACTTAGAGCTAGCTATCTGGGTCGTTGTACCAAGTTATTGTTCAGTGTTCAATACTTTCTCTGATAGAAATGTATTGATCAGTCAGTCAGTGGCGTAGCTAGGGTGGAAGTAGGGGTGTCCCAATTCGAATGTTCCCCTGAGCCCCACACTTGAGGGGTGTCGCAAAATGAATGTTCTAATTTTTTTTTAAATTAAATATTAAATATCACGCCAATGCCATCCTGCTCTTAGCGTGGAGTTTAAAAATACTAGACAGCGCTGATCTAGAGCAGCGGTTCTCAGCCTTTTAATCTTGGCGACCCCTTTTTAGAATCCCCCCCCTCGGCCCCTCCCCACACACACAGCAAAAACAATCCATAGTTTCGATGGCGACCCCTGGCAAATCGTCAATCGACCTCCAAGGGGGTCGCGTGTGAGGGGGGGGGGGGGTCGTGGCATAGTGAGGGATTGTAAAAAGGATTGCCGAGCTTAAAAGGTTGAGAACTGCTGCGCCTCTTACGGTGTGGATCTATGTGGGAAATACCATGACGTATCCATATTCATCGATTCTGATTTAAAAGAGGTGATAATGATAGTAAATAAAAAAACAAGCATTAAATAATATTATTCGTCGTTTAATAAATAATATGTAACTAAGTTCACGCTTCTGTTTTCATAGCACATACAATACAATAGATTTGAAGCTATGTAGGAAAAAAAAATAGGTTTCAATTAATACCTCCAGTTTTTTTCAGACGAGCCAAGACTTCTGATTTCTTTGGTAACATTAAATCCATAGCAAAAATGAAGCTTGAGGACAGAGTTACAGTTCCTGGCCTGGCTGCTCTAGTTTCTGGGCGTTGTTCTAGAAATTTCCTGAGCTTTTGACATAAAAAAATAATTTATTCCATGCCTGGAACTATAAGACTAACAAATAGACTTAGTTTTTACTAAATTAAATGTTTTATTTACATGTCTATATGAATAACTTGGATTTCTTTGTCAGCACTAGAATACGGTTAGATTATTAACAAATTAAACTTAAGACATTGGGAGCCATGTTGCTTGTTAGGGTAGCATAGTATTGGCTTCCTGTGAAAGCGAGAATCAACTACAAAGTGGCCACACTTTTTTTATCAGTGTATCTTTAATAAAGAGATGGCTTTTTACCTTAGCGAGCTGATCACTCCATGTCTCTCAGAGAGCCCTGTGCTAAATGGACTCACGCTTCTAGTGGTGCCACGTTTCTCCCTAAAAGCTACGGTCTGCGGGCTTTTTCAATGCACGGACCAAAAGTTTGGAACTCACTCCCCATTGATTTCAGACAGACAACATGCTACAGTACATTCAATTTTTTTTTTTAGATTAGTTTGTCATTTTAGCTCTAGTGTTTATGTTTGTAGTGTAATCACAGCGCCTTGAACCTACATTTTGGTTTGCGCTCTATAAATTATGTTTTTTATTATTAAATTATTCTTTTTATTGTGAAGCTACAGCGACAACTTTTTACTCTCTTCATGTTTGTTGTTTGTTTTTAGTGACAAAGACCTTTTAAATTAGTCATCCAGTTTCCAAATGGTACTTTTTATTCAAATCACACGAGATTGATCGAAATTGATCGAAAAGGCGAATCCTTTTCCACTGTCCTGTAAATTCGACACTGTATTTCTTGAGTGTGTCACTCCATAGGGACTTATGAGCCTGTGACGTCACGTTACTTTGAGATACAAAGGAAAGCTACCAGTGTCAGGCCTTCAAGACTTCCAACTCTATTAACTAAGCTACCAGTGTCAGGCCTTCAAGACTTCCAACTCTATTAACTAAGCTACCAGTGTCAGGCCTTCAAGACTTCCAACTCTATTAACTAAGCTACCAGTGTCAGGCCTTCCAGACTTCCAACTCTATTAACTAAGCTACCAGTGTCAGGCCTTCAAGACTTCCAACTCTATTAACTAAGCTACCAGTGTCAGGCCTTCAAGACTTCCAACTCTATTAACTAAGCTACCAGTGTCAGGCCTTCAAGACTTACAACTCTATTAACTAAGCTACCAGTGTCAGGCCTTCAAGACTTCCAACTCTATTAACTAAGCTACCAGTGTCAGGCCTTCAAGACTTCCAACTCTATTAACTAAGCTACCAGTGTCAGGCCTTCAAGACTTCCAACTCTATTAACTAAGCTACCAGTGTCAGGCCTTCAAGACTTACAACTCTATTAACTAAGCTACCAGTGTCAGGCCTTCAAGACTTCCAACTCTATTAACTAAGCTACCAGTGTCAGGCCTTCAAGACTTCCAACTCTATTAACTAAGCTACCAGTGTCATGCCTTCAAGACTTCCAACTCTATTAACTAAGCTACCAGTGTCAGGCCTTCAAGACTTCCAACTCTATTAACTAAGCTACCAGTGTCAGGCCTTCAAGACTTCCACCTCTATTAACTAAGCTACCAGTGTCAGGCCTTTAAGACTTCCAACTCTATTAACTAAGCTACCAGTGTCAGGCCTTCAAGACTTCCAACTCTATTAACTAAGCTACCAGTGTCAGGCCTTCAAGACTTCCAACTCTATTAACTAAGCTACCAGTGTCAGGCCTTCAAGACTTCCAACTCTATTAACTAAGCTACCAGTGTCATGCCTTCAAGACTTCCAACTCTATTAACTAAGCTACCAGTGTCAGGCCTTCAAGACTTACAACTCTATTAAAAACGTTTCCCTTTCACTTCCGCCCATGTAAAAAAACAACAAGGGATTTAAATAAAATTAACTAAAGTTACTGAGCCTGGCGGAACCGTTACCACAGACAGGAGAAGGGGCAGAGGCGAGAAACTGGCGCCTAAACCAGTAAGCTTCGGACAGGAGGGGTTTGTTAGCCTTGGTTGGCTACATATCTAGGAGAAGGAAAACTCTGAATCAAAACCTCCGCTGCCTTGCGGCTATACCCAAACACGGGAAAGGCTTCGGGAGACAACCCTGAGGAAAAATCAGGAGCTGGTGACCCTTAGGCAGACTGTGGCACACCGTGCTACAGCCTGGCAGATCCTGCGGCGCTACTGATCCCAAACTGTATTGGATACTCCGTTCCTTTGGTCACATCAGTTGCACGGAGAGGGGGGAACTGCTGTGTGGGCGACAACGTTCCGACCAGAAACAATGCCCAGGCTTTCATCTCACTTCTGAGATGAACCATAGTCGTTCTACGACTAAAGGAGGCCAATACATATACATACATATACAATACATATACATATATACATATACATATATATACAATACATATACATATATAAATATACATATACATATATATACAATACATATACATATATACATATACATATATATATATATATATATATATATATATATATATATATATATATATATATATATATATATATATATATATATATATATATACATATAATATAATATAATATAAAATGTGTCCACCTAGAAGTCTCCACGAGGGTACGGGTTAAGTAGAAGTATTGCTGATAGAGAGAAACAGTGGGGTACTCTGGGTAACCTTAGGAAATACGTAAAAATATAAACAGTGGCTGATCAAAAGAATTTTTTAGATTAAAAGAGAAATTCGAACAATGTCAAGGACACAATATTGAAAGATCATCGATGTCAACTAAAAATTTGTATACAGGGACTGTTCTCTAAGGAATGTTAACAAATAAAAAAAAATTAAAAAATATATTTAAAAAAAATAAATTAAATAATAATAAAATTTAAAAAAACAACAACTTTGAAGTCTTGTGTCATCCCTACCTTTTTAATTTCCTCCACGGTCAAGTCGTGAAACGGACCTGGAATGTCCGGCTCTGTCAGATTGATCACATTGTTATTGGCATTAACAGAGCCGCAAAGCGTGGGCGCAACGTCATCCGTGATCACGGACACTTTAGCGGACGACGATGACGCATTCAGCAGACCGTCTCGTTGCCTGGTGACGACAATCAGGGCTAAAGCCAGTCCGACAGACAGAACCACAAAGAACATAGCCACAATCCCCCAGAACCATTTTGTCGCAATGGAATTCGCCTTTTCCCCAGACCACATTTTCGGACACTGAGAACAATCTGCTAAATCCTTTGTCCGAAGCAGACCGAAGAAGCAGCGGCCCGTAAATGCCCACCTCTAACCCACTACTTGCTTGAAAGAACTTAAAGGAGCCAACATTAACTGTCTTACAGTCGTGACTCTTAATGTTCCACGCTAATTAGTGCAACTTGTGTAGTCATTGGTTATGGTGACGAAAGATTTCATAGGCGTCGCCAACGTTTACTCATCATACAATACAATGTAAACAAGGCTTGCTTCCGTCATCTTCTCCTATGTATTCTTGTCATATAACTAAATAGCTTTAGTTATACACTCATTGATATTCATTGATTAATATAATTGTATTGATTCATGTCTAATTTTAGTGTAAGTTTAGATAGATAGATAGATAGATAGATAGGGTTAGATAGATAGATAGATAGATAGATAGATAGATAGATAGATAGATAGATAGATAGATGGATATATAGATAGATAGATAGATAGATAGATAGATAGATAGATAGATAGATAGATAGATAGACAGATAGATAGATAGATAGATGGATATATAGATAGATAGATAGATAGATAGATAGATAGATAGATAGACAGATAGATAGATAGATAGATAGATAGATAGATAGATAGATAGATAGATAGATAGGTTGCTTGAATGATTTAATTTATTCATAGAACATGCATGCCAATTGTGTATTCATAAATTAGCAACACAAGGATTGGGGTCAAACTTGTTTAGGGTTCCTTAAAGCGATTCCATTGATGATGTCCCTGGATCGACCTACATATGCAGTTTTCAATAACATCACTATATTTGGACAATTACGGTAACAATATGTTAATACGCATTAAAAAAATATTAATTAAAGACATTAAAAGCAAATTTTAGTGGTAAAATGGAGTGAATTTTTTGGGGTAAAAAAATCCGTCTAAAATTAAGAGCACGAAATGATCGGTTCCCATTATTCAATATTTTTTTTATTTTCCATGTAACCCCGGGACGACCTATCTCCCCTTGTTGACACTAAGACATCCAGGAGGTCTTTTAAAATCACCTTAGACTAAAGAGACAAACAAGTATTAGTCAGTAACTATCACATTCAATTTACATATTTCTATCAGCTAATCTAAGCGTTATTTAGAAAGTTCTCATAAATTATGAGTAGTTTAAAATGGAACTATTCTTAGGACTTGAAAGAAAGTCATGACAATGAGATTAATTTTTGTATGTAATCACTGCAAATTATTTGACATAATTTTTGTATAATGATAATAATGACAATGTCTTCGATTCCGAAGATTAAGGCTGAGTGATGTGTTTCACATGACTAAGCAAACCCAGTTGCGACCTGCATATTTTCCCAAATTTCGTGCTCTTACGGGGGGGTAGGGGAAGGGGCACCTCTGTAATGCCGTCCTTCTCTAAGCTTGTCACAGAAGATCGCCTTTGGCATGCGGTCGTCTTCCATGCGGGATAAATGTTATTGATAGCAGAAAAATTAATAAAAATATTACATTTCGTTCAAATTTGTTTTCTCACGCTTCTTTATAAGTGTTTTTCTTACATGTGGGCGCTGGCGGATTTTTTTACGGAAAAAATACGAAAAGGGGACGGTAGGCCAAAAAAAGGTTGAAGACCGCTGGTCTAAATAGTCTAAGTGTACTTAAAGAGAACACTGGTGACTCCATGTAGTATGCAATTGACTGCGACTCTAAAGATTACATATTAAATGACTGATTTAACTTCACCTAATGAAGACTTTGTTTACTTTACAAAAATATAGTTGCCAATTTCCCCTAGATGTATAAATATAAAGACAATATATAGATAGGATCGAAGAATATAAATATAAATATATAAATGTAAATATAATTTAATAATAATAATAACAAGGCTTGTCTTTCGCCACATTCAGCGCTCATCCAATCATTGTTCGCGAATGATCGATTTGATTTCTCAGCAGTGGATTTTATCCTTTTTTCAAATGTGACTCCGAGGACTTTTAAAATGGTAATGTGATATATTTGTAATCCTTCAGGTAGTTTTATAAAAACATTTGTTTTTTCAAATTATGCATCCAAGAATTATAGATAGTAAAATTTAATATTTCATATCTAATCAAGAAACAATTTAAATTCGGTGTACAATAATGTGAATGTGGGTGTTGATTGTCTACATAATTATTCTGTTAGCCCTTTCGTCAACCTTTTGTATTAACCAAGTAGTTGGTATTCCCGATATACTATCGAATATGTAGATCAAAGCAAGCTAATGATTCATAACTTCACACTTAAAGTCAGAAAAATAGTCACTCGAAGAGTAGGTAATACATTTTTTTTTTTATTTGACTCAATGTTTGCCACACACATTGACCAACTCAAGGGGTGTGATTCAATTAATATTGTCTATACAATGTTTACATCAACTCACTCTGTCTGGTAAAAAGTTTTGAACACGTTGTACAGTCTTGTTTTCTTCTGACTTTTCGCTTTTTAAAACGCAGACTGTAACACAGACTGACAAATGCATTCAAACACACACATGCACTTAAAACTTACACACACACACACACACTGTTTATTAAAGGCAGAAAAAAGAAAAAAATGGAGAGACAGAAAGATGCAAGCAAGTAGAGCTGGAAAGTGAGGAGAGAGAAACTAAAGATTGAAAGAGAGACAGGGAGATAGGGAGAGAGAGAGACAATGAGAGAGATAGGGAGAGAGAAAAGAACAGAGAGACAGAAAGATGCAAGCAAGTAGAGCTGGAAAGCGAGGAGAGAGAAAATAAAGATTGAATGAGAGATAGGGAGATAGAGAGGGAGAGACAGGGGTAGAGAGACGGGAGAGAAGGAGAGAGAAAAGGAGAGAGAGAGAGAGAGACAGAAAGGATAAAGAAATATAATGAGAAACTGAAAGAAAACAACAGAAAGAAAGAGACACAAAGGGAGGGAGAGATCGTCAGGGAGTGATAAGCAAGGAATAGGAGAGGAATAAAAAGAGAAAGAATGATAAAAAGAAATAGAAAACGACAGAAAGAGACGAGTACATAGAGAGAGAGGGGGGGGGGAAGAAAAGCGAAATTAGAAACTGCTTCGGACAAAGAGAGAGAGACAGAGAGAGACAGAGAGAGAGAGAGAGAAAGAGACAAATAGAGAGAGAGAGTGAGAGAGACGGAGAGAGAGAGAGTGAGACAAAGAGAGAGAGAGAGAGAGAGAGAGAAACAGAGAGAGACAGAGAGAGAGAGAGAGAGACAGAGAGAACTAATTGACCAGGATATTAAAACTCCTCGTCCTATCCATGGTCAGTTTTACAAAACCTGAAGTACAGTAAGACTCAAAATAATATGGGGCTCTATAAATGAAAAACATTGTCTCTTCGATGAGCTCATGTATTGTAAGACACCATGTACACTTTTATATACTGGACTAGGGTCGTTTTCATTACCAAGTTGGCCTCCTTCAGTCGTAGAACGACTTTGATTCATCTCATAGAACGACTTTGATTCATCTCATAGAACGACTTTGATTCATCTCATAGAACGACTTTGATTCATCTCGTAGAACGACTTTGATTCATCTCATAGAACGACTTTGATTCATCTCGTAGAACGACTTTGATTCATCTCATAGAACGACTTTGATTCATCTCGTAGAACGACTTTGATTCATCTCATAGAACGTCTTTGATTCATCTCATAGAACGACTTTGATTCATCTCGTAGAACGACTTTGATTCATCTCATAGAACGATATTTGATTCATCTCATAGAACGACTTTGATTCATCTCATAGAACAATATTTGATTCATCTCATAGAATGACTTTGATTCATCTCATAGAACGACTTTGATTCATCTCATAGAACGACTTTGATTCATCTCATAGAACGATATTTGATTCATCTCATAGAACGACTTTAATTCATCTCATAGAACGACTTAGATTCATCTCATAGAACGACTTTGATTCATCTCATAGAACGATCTTATTCATCTCATAGAACGATATTTGATTCATCTCATAGAACGACTTTGATTCATCTCATAGAACGACGTTGATTCATCTCATAGAACGACTTTGATTCATCTCATAGAACGACTTTGATTCATCTCATAGAACGACTTTGATTCATCTCATAAAACAATATTTGATTCATCTCATAGAACAATATTTGATTCATCTCATAGAACGACTTTGATTCATCTCATAGAACGACTTTGATTCATCTCATAGAACGATATTTGATTCATCTCATAGAACGACTTTAATTCATCTCATAGAACGACTTAGATTCATCTCATAGAACGACTTTGATTCATCTCATAGAACGATCTTATTCATCTCATAGAACGATATTTGATTCATCTCATAGAACGACTTTGATTCATCTCATAGAACGACTTTAATTCATCTCATAGAACGATCTTTGATTCATCTCATAGAACGACTTTGATTCATCTCATAGAACGACTTTAATTCATCTCATAGAACGATATTTGATTCATCTCATAGAACGACTTTGATTCATCTCATAGAACGACTTTGATTCATCTCATAGAACGATATTTGATTCATCTCATAGAACGACTTTAATTCATCTCATAGAACGACTTTAATTCATCTCATAGAACGACTTAGATTCATCTCATAGAACGACTTTGATTCATCTCATAGAACGACTTTGATTCATCTCGTAGAACGACTTTGATTCATCTCATAGAACGATATTTGATTCATCTCATAGAACGACTTTGATTCATCTCATAGAACAATATTTGATTCATCTCATAGAACGACTTTGATTCATCTCATAGAACGACTTTGATTCATCTCATAGAACGACTTTGATTCATCTCATAGAACGATATTTGATTCATCTCATAGAACGACTTTAATTCATCTCATAGAACGACTTAGATTCATCTCATAGAACGACTTTGATTCATCTCATAGAACGATCTTATTCATCTCATAGAACGATATTTGATTCATCTCATAGAACGACTTTGATTCATCTCATAGAACGACGTTGATTCATCTCATAGAACGACTTTGATTCATCTCATAGAACGACTTTGATTCATCTCATAGAACGACTTTGATTCATCTCATAGAACAATATTTGATTCATCTCATAGAACGACTTTGATTCATCTCATAGAACGACTTTGATTCATCTCATAGAACGACTTTGATTCATCTCATAGAACGATATTTGATTCATCTCATAGAACGACTTTAATTCATCTCATAGAACGACTTAGATTCATCTCATAGAACGACTTTGATTCATCTCATAGAACGATCTTATTCATCTCATAGAACGATATTTGATTCATCTCATAGAACGACTTTGATTCATCTCATAGAACGACGTTGATTCATCTCATAGAACGACTTTGATTCATCTCATAGAACGACTTTGATTCATCTCATAGAACGACTTTAATTCATCTCATAGAACGACTTTGATTCATCTCATAGAACGACTTTAATTCATCTCATAGAACGATCTTTGATTCATCTCATAGAACGACTTTGATTCATCTCATAGAACGACTTTGATTCATCTCATAGAACGACGTTGATTCATCTCATAGAACGATATTTGATTCATCTCATAGAACGACTTTGATTCATCTCATAGAACGACTTTGATTCATCTCATAGAACGATATTTGATTCATCTCATAGAACGACTTTAATTCATCTCATAGAACGACTTTAATTCATCTCATAGAACGACTTAGATTCATCTCATAGAACGACTTTGATTCATCTCATAGAACGATCTTATTCATCTCATAGAACGATATTTGATTCATCTCATAGAACGACTTTGATTCATCTCATAGAACGACGTTGATTCATCTCATAGAACGACTTTGATTCATCTCATAGAACGACTTAGATTCATCTCATAGAACGACTTTGATTCATCTCATAGAACGATCTTATTCATCTCATAGAACGATATTTGATTCATCTCATAGAACGACTTTGATTCATCTCATAGAACGACTTTAATTCATCTCATAGAACGATCTTTGATTCATCTCATAGAACGACTTTGATTCATCTCATAGAACGACTTTAATTCATCTCATAGAACGATATTTGATTCATCTCATAGAACGACTTTGATTCATCTCATAGAACGACTTTGATTCATCTCATAGAACGATATTTGATTCATCTCATAGAACGACTTTAATTCATCTCATAGAACGACTTTAATTCATCTCATAGAACGACTTAGATTCATCTCATAGAACGACTTTGATTCATCTCATAGAACGACTTTGATTCATCTCGTAGAACGACTTTGATTCATCTCATAGAACGATATTTGATTCATCTCATAGAACGACTTTGATTCATCTCATAGAACAATATTTGATTCATCTCATAGAACGACTTTGATTCATCTCATAGAACGACTTTGATTCATCTCATAGAACGACTTTGATTCATCTCATAGAACGATATTTGATTCATCTCATAGAACGACTTTAATTCATCTCATAGAACGACTTAGATTCATCTCATAGAACGACTTTGATTCATCTCATAGAACGATCTTATTCATCTCATAGAACGATATTTGATTCATCTCATAGAACGACTTTGATTCATCTCATAGAACGACGTTGATTCATCTCATAGAACGACTTTGATTCATCTCATAGAACGACTTTGATTCATCTCATAGAACGACTTTGATTCATCTCATAGAACAATATTTGATTCATCTCATAGAACGACTTTGATTCATCTCATAGAACGACTTTGATTCATCTCATAGAACGACTTTGATTCATCTCATAGAACGATATTTGATTCATCTCATAGAACGACTTTAATTCATCTCATAGAACGACTTAGATTCATCTCATAGAACGACTTTGATTCATCTCATAGAACGATCTTATTCATCTCATAGAACGATATTTGATTCATCTCATAGAACGACTTTGATTCATCTCATAGAACGACGTTGATTCATCTCATAGAACGACTTTGATTCATCTCATAGAACGACTTTGATTCATCTCATAGAACGACTTTAATTCATCTCATAGAACGACTTTGATTCATCTCATAGAACGACTTTAATTCATCTCATAGAACGATCTTTGATTCATCTCATAGAACGACTTTGATTCATCTCATAGAACGACTTTGATTCATCTCATAGAACGACGTTGATTCATCTCATAGAACGATATTTGATTCATCTCATAGAACGACTTTGATTCATCTCATAGAACGACTTTGATTCATCTCATAGAACGATATTTGATTCATCTCATAGAACGACTTTAATTCATCTCATAGAACGACTTTAATTCATCTCATAGAACGACTTAGATTCATCTCATAGAACGACTTTGATTCATCTCATAGAACGATCTTATTCATCTCATAGAACGATATTTGATTCATCTCATAGAACGACTTTGATTCATCTCATAGAACGACGTTGATTCATCTCATAGAACGACTTTGATTCATCTCATAGAACGACTTTGATTCATCTCATAGAACGACTTTAATTCATCTCATAGAACGATCTTTGATTCATCTCATAGTACGACTTTAATTCATCTCATAGAACGACTTTGATTCATCTCATAGAACGATCTTTGATTCATCTCATAGAACGATATTTGATTCATCTCATAGAACGATATTTGATTCATCTCATAGAACGATCTTTGATTCATCTCATAGAACGATCTTTGATTCATCTCATAGAACGACCTTTGATTCATCTCCATCTCGTAGAGCGACAGTAGTTTATCTCGTGAATGACATTAACGATAGACTATGGAGCCCTATTCTCGAGAGACATTCCCGGTTAAATCTAACACAGTTAAGGCTGACATTCGCTTATTTTTTTATTTTTTTTTGGTAGAGGATCAAACCATTTGTATTCTCGTGCTGAAGCCAATGTTTTTTGTTTTGTTTTTGACGTCTATGGCTTTCTTTACCTCCATCTATCTCCAACTATTGCGGTCAAGGGCTTACTGTGGTCAAAGGCTTACTGCGATCAAAGGTCTTACTGCGGTCTAGGGCTTACTGCGGTCAAAAGCTACGTCTTCCCAGTAGTCAGCATTGATGTCCACTGCTTTTCCGTTTGATTACACCTAAATTAAGCTTCAATTATTATATTTAATATATTAATATGCAGATATTTTTACTCTCGTTTGAACGAAATTTTAGCCTGAATATATATTTTGTTTGTATGGTAGCTATGTGTTGGTATGTATAATAAATTTAATCCTGGATACAAAGTACGTGAAATCTAAAGGCATTTATATTCGTATAGCCTAATGTTTACATACACCTTATGCTGGCCCTTTTTTAAAGCTCTTTATTAAGTATTTTTTGTAGTTACATCAATATCTTATACACAACTCAAAGGACAACAAAACAAAGCGACGAATACTTTTAAGTGTGCAGTCGTTATAATTGAGTGTTCCACAATATCTGCTTCACCGGAAACATTTCTTTCATTTAAAGTGGCTAAATTTTTAAAAATGATTACATTAAAATTTGTTTTTACACAAAACAATGTGGAGAAGACTTCCGGTGTGTCACGAGTTGATGTTTTAAACTATTTTACACAATCTGCTTCATCGGATACATTAGTTTCTGAATTACAACTGTAGCGTCTGTTCTCTATTTATAAGACCCCATTGATAGTCAATTAACATCGAAGACTTTTTTTTTACTGTATTCTACTTGATTTTTATTAAGCGGAAGATTACATTGCCAAAATCACAAAAGACAAAATTCGTAAGTTCCATGTTTTCACAACAATTAAGGCTAACATTGTTCAGAAGTTGTTGTTTTCTTATTTTTTTTAAATAAATAAATTGTTTATATTTAAAAACCATTGTAGTCAAGGAATGTTTGAAACCATTGGGTTAAAATTGACGTGCCAGGCACCAAGCATTCTCAAACAAAGCAACAAATACATAAACAAAGCAACATATACATAAACAAAGCAACATATACATAAACAAAGCAACACATACATGAATAAAGCAACAAATACATAAACAAAGCAACATTAAACAAAGCAACATATACATAAACAAAGCAACATATACATAAACAAAGCAACATCTATCAGTAATCTCTCTTAATTGAATAAGGCTCCACAGGTCTCTTGTAACATTCACGAGGCATACTTGTCTGGTGCGCAAAAGGATCAAAAATATTTTAGTTACTCCAAATGGTGCATAACTATCCAAAAATATATTTATTCATTTATATTCATAAGGGGTTTATAGATTTTTTATATAAACTTGCCAATCAAAGTGAAACTGATACATCCATTCATATTTTGTTTTGTTTTAAGAAATGTAGGACAATCAAAGTAAGAGTGTTTCTTACCAAGTAATAAGGATTGTTATTTCGTGGATGTGTAAATGTAAAGCTGTTTATTATATTTAGCAATAAACAACTTATGAAGACTTCTGTGAGAACCATTACTAATCTCCTAGAATTAAAAGCTGTAGATTGATGATATAAATAAATTAAATGGATTCATCTTAGATTAGGTATTTGCATTTATTTTTCTTTCCTTAAATCTCATTATTTATTGTCTTTGCACTCATCTTTTGGATTGTTTTCTTATTTTTACATCCAGGGTTTTAAAGACTCATTTTAGTTAGTCACTTTCAGGTATTTGTTCCCAGATCATTTGTTTTCTACCATTAGACAAAAATGTCAGTCAACATTTATCTGTAGGTAATGAGGATCAATCTTTTATTCATCTATCTATACATAATAATACTTCATCATTGGAGAAAGTCGCCTGAACTCTGCGTACTGACTGTCAAGTTTCTGATGTTCTTTCCCCTGAACTTTTCGAACTGTCAGGTTTCTGATGTTCTTTCCCCTGAACTCTGCGTACTGACTGTCATGTTTCTGATGTTTTTTACCCTGAACTTTTCGAACTGTCAGGTTTCTGATGTTCTTTCCCCTGAACTCTGCGTACTGACTTTCAGGTTTCTGATGTTTTTTCCCCTGAACTTTTCGAACTGTCAGGTTTCTGATGTTCTTTCCCCTGAACTCTGCGTACTGACTGTCAGGTTTCTGATGTTTTTTCCCCTGAACTCTGCGTACTGACTGTCAGGTTTCTGATGTTCTTTCACGACTGAAGACTATTAGGCCCTATCCTAAGCTCACTAGATGACGAACTAGGATAACAGTGGGCGGGATTCGAACCCAAGACCACGATGACGACAGTTTCTAGCGCATTCCATACGGCCAGGAAGTGTTGCTATGTTGCCTTATTTCCTGTTGCCTTCTGCTTATCACATATAAACTTCTGCCTATCACATTTAAACGCCTGCCTATCACATGTTAACTTCTGCCTAACGTTTTTTTTTATATGCTGCCGCATATCTATCAAGTAAATAAAAAAAAAATAGAAAAGCTTATCTAAGGGGAAGAACTGTATATTTATAGCCTCGAAATTGCCATGAAATACTCAGAAAGACACAAGATAGAGGCACAGTTCTTATTCCATACGCTAGAACACATTCATACAAGTGTTCCTCCTTCCCTAGTGCCATTAGAGAATCAGCCAAGAAAACCAACTACTTTGCAGAGTTTCAGTCATTGATTAATATGCATGACTAAATGCATGACGCGTAGGACGTAATCATCTTCTTTTTTGAAGTAACGTCTGTATTATATAAGATAAGATAAGACTTGGTTGACACAGGGAAGTACGTGAATATCTTCTTTTTGAAGATAGGACATCTTTCAATACTCTAAGATTTATTACCCATAGTCAATATCAAACTAAATTAATTAATGACTACTAGTTCATTAATGAATTTGTTAATTATTTGATTGATTTATATCTTATTAGGAACACTAATCGTGCAAAGTTTCAACTTGATCCGAGAATGGGAAATGGGAGAAATAACTAAAAAAAAAAATAATGGTACCAAAGAGACTGAGTTAAAATCAGCTTTGTAAATAAAAATCTATTTACAATCCAACAGTGTCGCTAATGTACGAATACCCTAAGATAGTTTCTGTAAATAGTTACTTTGCTTAAATCAGCTCATTCAGTCCGTTTGTTGTGACATGAAAATCTTTAACACTTTCCACTTCCAATCTTATCTTATCTTATAAAAAAACAGACGTTACTTCAAAATTAAAAAAAGATGATGGCGTCCTGTCCCACGCGTGTCATTAGGTCAATCTAGCCTTGCATGTCAATCAATGACTTGAAGCCATTAGGTTTCCTGGCTGGCTCAGGCAACCTATTCCATGCTCTAGTAGCACTTGGGAACAAATTGAAATTTTGCAAAATTTTTCATTGTCGGTGAAAAAAAGCACGAAACAATAAAAAAAATTGTTAATTAATTAATCGTAATTAATTAATTTTGTTTTAAAAGGAAAATACACTAAGCCAAGGGGAGACAAGCCTTGCAATAATAAGATAATAGGGCAGCGATTGGGCGATACTCTCCCCCAAAAGACGACTATGAGATGCTTGACAACATGCTAGATAGCAGACGCGTGAAGTCACAATACAAGGAGAGTGACTTAAGTCATTGTGTACAGTTATGATTTATACAAAATAATCGATACAATTTTTGAAAAAGGACTTTTTTATATTTCAATTTATTGACAACTTCAACTAATATTAAAGACATTTTTATTTGGTCCATCAGCTGGTGGAGTTCTTGTGATTCATCTCCAGTAGAAGCTCCGGATGTAGGTCAAGGTCGTGTTCCAATCTCGATGTCCGTGTAATGCACTGTCTGTTCGTGCTGTTGTGTCTAAAACAAACAAGTCAAATATCAAATCACGTTTTTTGAGTATAAACATATAGCCAATATAGATTATTTGGAATCAATCATAAAGTAAGTCTTTAGATCTAGAATAACAAAAAAGAATTTGTGCGATTGGAATACTCTTAATTTTTATTTTTTTTTTGTTTTGTTTTTAGCGCAACTTTCATGCTTATAAAATTCTCAATGCGCTACGGTCCAATGACTTTTGTGGACAAGTTTTGGGGGAGGGGGGCGGAGTAATGTAAGGGAAGCCACTAGTTATTTAAGTCCTTCTAAAAAATTCGAGTAATTTTTTACAGCTTCTCTTCCCTTAGCTTAGTACCACTCTATATAAAACAAAATACATTTATTAATAGTGATTAATTATTTTAATTGGCTAATGTTTTCAGTGATTCGTGTGTTGTCTGCAATGTCCAAAGTTTGAATTTGATCCGAGAATGGGAAGTGGAAGAAATAACGTGTACAAGAATTCAACCAGACAGACAGACAGACAGACAGACAGACAGACAGACAGACAGACAGACAGACAGACAGACAGACAGACAGACAGACAGACAGACAGACAGACAGACAGACAGACAGACAGACAGACAGACAGACAGACAGACAGACAGACAGACAGACAGACAGACAGACAGAGTAAGCTAAGTTCTATAAATCTACAATTCATAACGGTTTGTCATATTTTTCAATAAAATCAATTGCATCTACTAAAGGAACTAGCACTGGTTTTATGATGTTGTCAGGAAATATGGATATTTACAGAAATATATTTTCTAGATATTCTCTATTTACTTCGTCGAAAATGTAGTATTTGTTTTCACTGCGAATTTTACCTTTGAACCTTGATCCCTCTCTTGGCATCACTGGGGTCAGCGTGACGCACCATTATGGCGTCACGTGACGTCATAGACGGGCACTCGTCGTGGTAGTTGAAGGGCAATAGGTAAAAGCCCATACTAGCGCCCACAGTAGCCGTAGTAGGCAGATCTTCAGAGCTGGGAATGTGATACGACCCACAGGTTATCCACAGTACCAAGTCCTGTAATAAAACAAACTTGATTATTAATTCTCATAGAATTCGTGTCTTCATTAGTTTTTAAATCCTACAACAAACGAAAGGGGTCTAGCTAACTCTCCTGACTAGAATAGGAAGTAGCGTTACAACTAACTTCCATATAGAAGGCCACATTCTTGTATGCTAGCGAGTTCTGGACGCTAATTGCAAAATTTGTGAGGAGAGTCCTAGAAATGGAGATCTAATCGAGAGGATCCTATGTCTGCTATAAAGACAGCACCATAAGACGGGGAGATTCGAAACAGAATTGCAAAGTCGATTGGGCACCCCACTATGCCCTGCAAACCGGTGTTAAAAAAACGCAATGTAAAACTGCATGGCCATATCACAAAGACCTTCCTGCGGGGAACACTACCAAGTAAAAAAAAGAAGAGGCAGACAGAGAAAGCGATGGGAAGACAACATAAAAGAATGGACGGGCTCGTCATTGAAAAAGATTATTTATATATATATATATATATATATATATATATATATATATAGAGAGAGAGAGAGAGAGAGAGAGAGAGAGAGAGAGAGAGAAAGTTCGTCTATCGTGGTTCGATGATGACCACTTTGGCTGAGGGCTTTGCACTGGGGTTTTATGCCTCCTCATGTGGCTGGTGAGACCTATGTGAGCCCGGAATGTTCGGCCGCACACTGGGCAGGTTATTCCAGCTGGAGCTAGTGTCGTTTGCCTTGCTTTTCTTCTATGGCAAAATAAAGAAATGAAAAAAAAAAACGGTCGACAGATCATGTGTGGTGTCCCAACTATCCAACAAGAATAATCGATGGTGAAGGGGAGGTATCTACATAGGTAGACCTATAAGTGAGTTCGGGATAAATTAACTTTAGCTACAATATAGTGGAGGTCTATTTGAGCAAGGGAGATAACTGCTAAATATGCACTTTTGTTAAAGGGAATTAACTCTTTCTCTCCATAATTATTTACCACATTCTGCTGGAATCAACGCTGGTATCATCAGTTAGGAGAGAAAGAGTTAACTTACTTCGTCGACAATGTTCTCATTATCACTGTAGAAAGTCGTAAAATTGGTCGCGGCTCTTGCGCTGTCAAACATGGCGTACACAGAGCTGCCTCGTATCTCGGAGTCTTTCTGTTTCGTGACCACCATCTGGTGCGCCGCCCATGGAAGACTTCTGTCGGAATCATCGGAAAGTAAGCTCTTCGACATTCCCTCTATATAAATCCTGAAAAGTTGAAATCATAAAATAGTATGAAAGTAAAATTCCCCTTTCAGGCTGTTCATTCAGGCCAGTGGGAGGGCGCTCTTCTTCACTTTTACTGGCCTTAAGGTTCTACGTGCAACGCACAACTCATCACGACTATTTCAACGATCATAGCGTTTTGAGAAAGGTTAACAGCATGACATAGCGCTATACGAAAACAATTGGTAAAAATATTACTAATCGCACAGATTTATTGCTGTTCGACTAGAGTCTAGACCTATTACAAATCTATTACAAATTTAATTACATGACTGATCCAAACTAATTGATACAACCGGCAATACTTTGTGCCTTGATTTTTTTTTTATTTTTTTTTGTAAGTGAATAGAAATTTCACAGGATCCTTTAAGAACATTGTGTTTTTAATATCCTGTTTAGATGACACGGGGCAAGGTGGCTGAGTGGCAAATCGCTTGGTTTCCTAACCGAAGGGTTGTGGGTTCAAATCTCGGTGATGACTGGAATCTTGAGACTTGGGATTTTATGTGGCCTCTGAGTCCACCTAACTTTTATGGTTACTTGACATTAGTTGGGGAGCGAGGAAAGGAGGTCAGTGGCTGTGCTGGCCACGTGACACCCGCATCAACCGTAGGCGATAGAAACATGAGCTTGACATCATCTGCCATGTAGATCACAAGGTCTGAAAGGGGAAGTTTACTTTTTATCTTTAGACAAGTCTACTCATTTCTACATTTCTTTGTGTACTTGTCGACCCGCGGTGCAGCATACGCCGCTATTTGCCAGAAGTATTCATGTAGGCAGCGTATTGTGGAGCAGAGTGTATGACTGTGCTTATGTGAGTAAGAACAATCGACAGGGCGTCGCCATAGTTATCCCAATGTTTGCAAAGCTTACAGCCATCTTGCGAAGTTCGGGAGCCAACAGTCGATGACATTTTTCCAGAAATATGCGACTGATAGAAATAAACAGTTACCTGATGCCGGAGTTTCGACTACATTGAAAGACCTGTTGACTCCACGAAATATATGTGAAGCGGTGGCCATGGTTAGGAAACGAAGGGCAATACGAAGGGGCAAAATCAAAACAAAGCTACAAAAAAAAACTTCAACTATTTTAATGACAGCAGAAATTGACGTGTGTAAAAAATACACACATTAATGAAGTCAAATATATACAATGTATAAAGTGAAAGAAGAAGAGGCAGACAGAAAAAGCGATGGGAGGACAACATTAAAGAATGGACGGGCCTGCCATTGAGAGAGGTTCTAAACAAGGCAAAAAAAAGGGAGGAATGGAGAAAGACGGTCGACAAATCTTGCCTGGTGCCCCAACGGTCCAACAGACTAAGGGATAGTCAAGTCAAGTCAAGTCATAAAGTGAAAGATTACTTGTTCTCTCCCCCCCCCCCCGCCCACTTTTTCTCTCTGTCGCCGCGAAAGGTACGTGGGGTAACTTTAGTCCGACTTGCAGAAATAAAAGAGTTATCTTCCCATGACTTTATTGTGGTGTCCCGCATGGTTGGGCTATGAAGAGAATTATATATACAGAAGATATGTACAGACGATATAAAAGGTCATGACATAGTACCTGCACTTACCTATAACCCTTGTTCTCTTTAAAAGAATTTCGGCTGAAATTATTGAAGACAATGTGAGCCTTTGGTTGATCAAAGTTAAATGAGTGGACAGCGTCCAGCTCGGATTTTTTTAATGTTCGAACGAGTTGGTTTTGAAAGAAAATGTGGCCAGATTCCTGTTGGATATAAAATTGTTAATTATATTTCATTTAAAAGACTCCTTGATTTTAAACAAATATTGTTGGAAGTGAAACAAGAAGAATAGAGAATAAAAAAGTGGTAATTTTTTTTTTAAACTGATAACTGACTGAGATTGGAACCTTTTCTTTTAGAAAAATCACACTCCGCTAAATGGTCTTGTGGATAGCATTTTCTTAGCATTTAGTGTTCTTGCATTAACATTTGATACCCAATTGTTACATTTATATGTGTATTTATGTTTATGTATGTTGTGTGTGTATTTGTATTGGTTTTCTTGTAGTCTCCCTTGTTCTACTGTTCAGTATGTTCCCGTGTTCACAGTTTACTCTTAAGTGTGTCAGTAGTGTGTGTAGTCACTGTGTATTAGTCTCTGCTGGTTGTTCTCTCCTTGTTTTCACGTTAGTAAAAATGTAGTGTAACTTTTAAACATCAGTATTGTTAGTGTATTGTTAGTGTATTGTGATAATATAACACTAAGTATCAGTATTACTATAAGTGCGGTTATCGATGAACCACTATACTAAACGAAAATTAAAAAAAAAAAGGGGGGGGGGAGGGAATTTAAAAAAAAAAAAAAAATTATTATTAAAATAATACACACACAAAAAAAACTAAATTAGAAATAAGTATAATGAGAGAAAAAAAAATCAATAAATTTAAAATGAACCCTAAATTATTTAATTTCAATATGTCTAGGGCCCATCTAGAGACAAGGTGGAGTTGGAGCTTTGGATCATTGATAGAACAGCCGCTCTTTAATTAGTTTGGGTGTTGCGTGGTTGTTTCCTTTGAATAGCAGAATTTATTATTTTTGTCTTTTTAATACGTTATCTACTGAATCGTACGTCTTTTCAGACTTCTCTTTCCTATATGCAAAATGATGTAGGCCTATTTTAATTTAAACAAAAATAACTTTTATTAAAAGTTATATTAAAACGTATAATGTGCAAGTAATGTCGCACATTTAGCTCCAACCTTTTTGGTTGTGAAAAATCAAAACATTGAGTGTTTAGTATGAGTTAAAGAGACATTGGCACCCTAAGCTTTGAGGTGTTTAGCATGAGTTAAAGAGACATTGGCACCCTAAGCTTTGAGGTGTTTAGCATGAGTTAAAGAGACAAAGGCACCCAAAGCCTTGAGGTATTTAGTGTGAGTTAAAGAGACATTGGCCCCCAAAGCTTTGAGGTGTTTAGCATGAGTTAAAGAGACAAAGGCACCCAAAGCCTTGAGGTATTTAGTGTGAGTTAAAGAGACATTGGCCCCCAAAGCTTTGAGGTGTTTAGTATGAGTTAAAGAGACATTGGCACCCTAAGCTTTGAGGTGTTTAGTATGAGTTAAAGGGACATTGGCACTCAAAGCATTGAGTGTTTAGTATGAGTTAAAGGGACATTGGCACCCAAGGCATTGAGTGTTTAGTATTCGTTATGGGGACATTGGCACCCGAAGCTTTGAGGTATTTAGTATAAGTTAAAGGGAGATTGACACCCAAAGCTTTGAGGTATTTAGTGTGAGTTAAAGGGACATTGGCACCCAAGGCTTTGAGGTATTTAGTGTGAGTTAAAGAGACATTGGCACCCAAGGCATTGAGTGTTTAGTTTGAGTTAAAGAGACATTGGCACCCAAAGCATTAAGTGTTTAGTATGAGTTAAAGAGACATTGGCACCCAAAGCATTGAGTGTTTAGTATGAGTTAAAGAGACATTGCCGCCAAAGCATTGAGTGTTTAGTATGAGTTAAAGGGTCATTGGCACCCAAAGCATTGAGGTGTTTATTATGAGTTAAAGAGACATTGGCACCCAAAGCTTTGAGGTGTTACGTATGAGTTAAAGAGACAATGGCACCCAAAGCTATGAGGTGTTTAGTATGGGTTAAAGAGACAATGGCACCCAAAGCATTGAGGTGTTCAGTGTGAGTTAAAGAGACATTGGCATACAAGGCATTGAGTGTTTAGTTTGAGTTAAAGGGACATTGGCACTCAAAGCATTGAGTGTTTAGTATGAGTTAAAGGGTCATTGGCACCCAAAGCATTGAGGTGTTTATTATGAGTTAAAGAAACATTGGCACCCAAAGCTTTGAGGTGTTTAGTATGAGTTAAAGAGACATTGGCACCCAAAGCTTTGAGGTGTTTAGTATGAGTTAAAGAGACATTGGCACCCAAAGCATTGAGGTATTTAGTGTGAGTTAAAGAGACATTGGCACCCAAGGCATTAAGTGTTTAGTGTGAGTTAAAGAGACATTGGCACCCAAGGCATTGAGTGTTTAGTATGAGTTAAAGAGACATTGTCACCCAAAGCATTGTGTGTATAGTATGAGTTAAAGAGACATTGGCACCCTAAGCTTTGAGGTGATTAGTATGAGTTAAAGAGACATTGGCACCCAAAGCATTGAGTGTTTAGTATGAGTTAAAGAGACATTGGCACCCAAAGCATTGAGTGTTTAGTATGAGTTAAAGAGACATTGGCACCCAAAGCATTGAGTGTTTAGTATCAGTTAAAGAGACAATGGCACCCAAAGCATTGAGTGTTTAGTATCAGTTAAAGAGACAATGGCACCCAAAGCATTGAGTGTTTAGTATGAGTTAAAGAGACATTGGCACCCAAAGCATTGAGGTGTTTAGTGTGAGTTAATGAGACATTGGCACCCAAAGCTTTGATGTTTACTACAAAAATTTTTGGTCAAAATGTGTAGTGAGTCTATAACAGGACAAAAGTCCTTGTGGTGTGATATGAGCACTGCCCACCACCGTCTGTCGCCCTGAGGGAGATTTGGGCTAGAACATAATAATATTCATTTATTCATTTATGAAGGAACTTTTCAAACGTATCGGATACTAGTCAAATCAGTTTTTTTAAGTATTAATTTTTTTTAAATTTAATAATTATATAATAACGGTAAAATGTTTTTGGCTGGCTTTTAAGGTTAGGTAACAGATTGGATGGTTATGACTAGGTCAAATTAGACACCCAGTGCGCCCCTGTGTTTGGACACCCAGTACGCCCATGTTTTTGGACCGCTTCTGTTTACAGTATAACATTTATAGTCTACCGTATGAGTAATTTGTGAAAAAGAAATTGTTGCGACTCACGTCTGAATGAGCCGACGATTCGGGCTCAATGTCCAGAGTTTGGTATCTGTTGGCTGTCCCGTTAATGTCAAGGTCAACCTTGAAGTGGAACAAGTGTTGATGCAGATTGCCAGATAAGGTTTCCCCGATACGAAAGCCATATTGTTTTTCTGCGTTGATGTAATAGCCGGCTTGAAGATATCCTGTTAGATAAGTGTAAGTGTGTAAAAAAAAAGTAAAGTTTCCCTTTCAGACCTTGTGGTCTATAGGGCAGATGAATCTGTGGCCTACGGTTAACGAGGGTGTCATGTGGCCAGCACAACGACCAACCGCCTTTACTTTTCCCCAACTAATGTCAGGTACCCATTGGAGCTGGGTGGACTCAGAGGTGCCCGAAGATCCCGAAATTAAAAAATCCCAGTCTTCACCAGGATTCGAACCCTAGACCACGGTTCAGAAGCCAAGCGCTTTACCGCTCAACCACCGCGCCTCTAGTATACGTGTGTACTTATATTTAAAAATTAGAAAAAGGAACAATTTCCCAGTAGTTTTAGACCGACACATTAGAACCAGTTATGGAACCTATATATCAGAAGGCATATTTTCCCGTCCTCCTTGACTGCACGCCTAATGTTAGCCACAAAGAGCATATGTCTTTTACATACCGCTGTGGACTTATCAGATCCCGAAGTTAAGCTGGAGAACATTTTAGGTTTATGTAGTTACAAGGCCGATAATACTGTACTTATGTAAGGTAGTATGTTTTGTAACAGAAATAAGGCCTTCAGTGTTACAGGCGGGCGATCCTGTTTGCGTGACAAGGGACGATTTATATAGTCTACACTTACAGCGCAGGGCCGCACGTTAGACATTCGCCCAGGCCCCCGCGCACTGCTAAGGCCGCCTCTGATGCTAGAGAATGAGAATTGAGTATGTGGGATTGAAGGAAATAGTAAAGCTGGAAAGAGATGGATAAATAGATGGATATAGAGATGGATATACAGATGGATATACAGATAGATATAGAGATGGATATACAGATGGATATAGAGATGGATATATAGAGATGGATATAGAGATGGATATAGAGATGGATATACAGATGGATATAGAGATGGATATAGAGATGGATATAGAGATGGATATACAGATGGATATAGAGATGGATATAGAGAAGGATATAGAGATGGATATATAGAGATGGATATATAGAGAATAAGAAAAGGGAGATAATGAAAGTTTGAGATTGTGCGAATTATATTGATTTCGTTTGATAATTGGCTAAGCATTATTGTACATGTTTTTGTTATTTTTTATTTGTAACTTTGACTGCCTTAGTTTCACTTGTTCCTTGTGGCAAAACAAAATAAAATTGTTGCATTGTTAAACGGTTTATGTAAAACCATGTTTTTTTTCTCACTATTACTGTGAATTGCAACATGATCATAACATGGGCTTCTATACGAATATAATACACCCCACTTATACTACAGTGGATTATAGAAATAACAAGTTGAAATGAATTGTGTGCCCTGTTCATCTCCTAAATTGATATAAAATAAAAAAATATCTTTAGTATTCATTAAGTTCTAACATTTAGTGCATTATACATAACAAAACACGTACTCTAGCGTAAGGGAATCAATGTTTACATCAGTTTTCTTTTTTCACTGAAACATTACACGTGAAATGCTTGTATCGGAATGTATTTAATGAGCTTAATGCCAGTGGAACAAAGGAGTTCTTGTGTCTGTTTATGTGATCGGTGTCTTGCATTTCTTTTGCGATGGTAAAATCTTAAAATCGTGACTTAAGGGTGTTTTTTTAATTTTTTTTAAATAACGTGTTGCGTAACACCTTTAACGTGGCAACGAGCTTTTGGTCTAAGCTTCCCACAGGTTGTGACGTCATAGGTCAGTGTTGAGGCCTTTTTTAAAGGTGGTTTTGGTTTGAGTGGTCATGTGAAATGCTGTACTCATTCTTAATCTCCGGAATCGATGACGACATATTGATATCCAAAATATGTAGGAACCTTAACTTAATTCTTTTATCTAGAATAAGATTTAAAGTTAGAGATCATTTATACAAATAGTGTGTCTAGCCTTTTAGTAATTAAAAGGTTATTACAGCAACAATCATGCTAATTTATATTTGCTCATAAGATAAGGAAGTTTCTTATTGACTATTTTAGTAAAATCGTGTTAAGTTGAATGGTTCTTTTATTTTTATTATTATCATTCTATTTTGAAGAAACATGATCGGCAATTAAAGTTATAGTTTACTTAATATGTAACTATGTTATAGTGAGTTTGTTATTGCGTATTTTAATTTTACCTGTTATGGTTGCTTTAGTCTCTAGAGCGCCATTTTGGTGGAAAATAAAGTCAATGATATAATCGTAGTTGGCGATAGTTATAGCAGATCTGGAAATAAAATAACATTATATTCATAAGTAACCCATAAAGCGTGTTTGCTTTGCATTTATTATACGATTTCTATAGCTATAAGTCTATAGTTCTGTATCTCAGTATATATCAATGCGTGTGTAACTGTAAAATGTTTGTAAAATGTTTTACATGTTTCGGATGTTCCTTCAGAGTTGAAGATAATTACTTCCTAGTCCAAACCTCCCGCAGGACGAAGGGGGATGGGAGCGGGCAGGGTTTGAACCCGGGACCATCGATAAATCTGAACGGTAATCCAGCGTGCAAACCGCACGACCAGGCAGCCATCCTATAAGTCTATATGTATGTCTAAAGGTCCATAGCTATGTGGTGCTATCTGTCTTCATAAGTGTGAGTCTGCATCAGGGGAGGAAAAATAGGTTGGTGGCTGCTGGGTTTGCGAAGTCATTTGAAACACTGCACTCATCCTTAATCTTCGGAATCGAAGGTACTGCCATTTATAGCTATGTGTCCCGGGCATGCTACCCTGCCTCATAGTGGCGCCCGGGTGGAAACGATCGTAGGAGGAAACGATTAGGCTAAAGGGTAGCAAAACAAGACTCCCGTGGGGGTGCCTAAGGGGGTGCGAGAGCATCCTCATTGCACTGCGCGGAGTTGTAAAAAAGCTCCCACAACCTTGTCACAATCCAGGCGCTGTTCCTCAAGGGGCCGTTACATAATTGGCGTGTCCCGCACGGTTAGCCTGGTATAGAAAAGAAAAATGGCGGCGGTCTTAGTAGATCTATATGCGGCCTCTTGCCGCGAGTCTGACCCAGCCGTCAGACAAAACAGTGTACACTGTTTTCATACAGGCAAGTGAGAGAGAGCTCTTGTTCACTTTTGCTGGCCTAGAGTTCCAAGAGCCGAAGGCTCAACTCTACCTGACAGTTTAAGAAGAAAAAAAAATAGCTATGTGTAAATATGTGTCTTTATTGATGTGTCTATACTATGCGACATAGCTATGTGTCTATAAAAATAGACAATGTGTTTATTATCTATGTGTATATATTGTTTTTATTTCTATGTATCTATGTAAGTATATTTACATATGACTAGACTCTGGAGCTAAGACATTTAAAGAAATTGGTCTTACTGTCATCGAAAAGAAAAAGAAACTGTACCTGAGTATAAGAGCAGAGTCCGGCATACCATCGTAAAAGCTTCCCTCGGTCAAGGGATAGGACAAATGTCGTCGGAGTGGTTGGCCGTGGTTGTGTTCAAAAATACAAAAAGTATATTTAGTAACAGGGGAATCCCCATCTGGGTTGAACACTGTCTGCGGATAAACACGAGAAAATTAGGTCTTTGTCTCTTATCAATTATGTTTTCTCTCTTATCTTATTACTGTAAAAATTATTATTACGACTTCTTTCCTCTCTGTCTGTCTATCTCTGTCTCTTTCTGTCTGTCTCTGTCTCTCTTTCTGTCTCTTTTTCTGTCTCTCCATCTGTCTCTCTGTATCTCTGTGTCTCTCTGTATCTCTCTGTCTCTCTTTCTGTCTCTTTTTCTGTCTCTCTATCTGTCTCTCTGTATCTCTATGTGTCTCTCTGTATCTCTCTGTCTGTCTCTGTCTCTCTTTCTGTCTCTTTTTCTGTCTCTCTATCTGTCTCTCTGTATCTCTATGTGTCTCTCTGTATCTCTCTGTCGGTCTCTGTTTCTCTCTGTCCCTTTTTCTGTCTCTCTATGTGTCTCTCTGTCTGTCTTTTTTTCTGTCTCTCTATGTGTCTCTCTGTATCTCTATGTGTCTCTCTGTATCTCTATGTGTCTCTCTGTATCTCTCTGTCTGTCTCTCTTTCTGTCTTTTTTTCTGTCTCTCTATCTGTCTCTCTGTATCTCTATCTGTCTCTCTGTATCTCTATGTGTCTCTCTGTATCTCACTGTATCTCTCTGTCTGTCTCTGTTTCTCTCTGTCTCTTTTTCTGTCTCTCTATCTGTCTCTCTGTATCTCTATGTGTCTCTCTGTATCTCTATGTGTCTCTCTGTATCTCTCTGTCTGTCTATGTCT
Source organism: Biomphalaria glabrata (assembly GCF_947242115.1). Lineage (NCBI taxonomy): Eukaryota > Metazoa > Mollusca > Gastropoda > Planorbidae > Biomphalaria > Biomphalaria glabrata. Next base: position 3,314,700 of record NC_074721.1, on the reverse strand, counting down.
CTCTCTGTCTCTCTTTCTGTCTCTTTTTCTGTCTCTCTATCTGTCTCTCTGTATCTCTATGTGTCTCTCTGTATCTCTCTGTCTGTCTCTGTCTCTCTTTCTGTCTCTTTTTCTGTCTCTCTATTTGTCTCTCTGTATCTCTATGTGTCTCTCTGTATCTCTCTGTCTGTCTCTGTTTCTCTCTGTCCCTTTTTCTGTCTCTCTATGTGTCTCTCTGTCTGTCTCTCTTTCTGTCTTTTTTTCTGTCTCTCTATGTGTCTCTCTGTATCTCTATGTGTCTCTCTGTATCTCTATGTGTCTCTCTGTATCTCTCTGTCTGTCTCTCTTTCTGTCTTTTTTTTGTGTCTCTCTATCTGTCTCTCTGTATCTCTATCTGTCTCTCTGTATCTCTATGTGTCTCTCTGTATCTCACTGTATCTCTCTGTCTGTCTCTGTTTCTCTCTGTCTCTTTTTCTGTCTCTCTATCTGTCTCTCTGTATCTCTATGTGTCTCTCTGTATCTCTATGTGTCTCTCTGTATCTCACTGTATCTCTCTGTCTGTCTCTATTTCTCTCTGTCTCTTTTTCTGTCTCTCTATCTGTCTCTCTGTATCTCTCTATCTCTCTGTCTCTCTTTGTGCATCTCTCTGTCTCTCTTTCTGTCTCTTTTTGTATCTCTCTATCTGTCTCTCTCTGTCTTTCTCTGTCTCTTTCTCTCTCTCTCTCTTTGTCACTCTCTCTTCCTGTCTTTCTCTCTTTTTCTCCCTGTCTCTCTTTGGTGTTCAATCTTCCTATGAAAACTTAACGGATAGACATTTAACTAATTAGCTACCTGATTAATCAGTGTGGCCGTTTCTGGACAATCAGCACCTGGCACCAGTGACCTCTGTTGCAGACCTACCAATGACCCGCTAGTCACAAAATTACTCTGCTACAATAAAAACATAAACCATAAAACAAAAAAGAAACAAAAAAAAACAAAACGGATCTATGAAAGTATTAAACTATGTATGTATTATCATGTATCTGTGATTGCCTTTTCCCTTAGCCACTTCTCACGTGACCTGCGTTTACTCTATAATAGTAACAGTAACAATAATAATAATGATAATAGATGTAATAAAACGTGACCTCAAAATCAGTAAACATCAATACTGACAATCGGGAAGACATAGCTCTAGACCGCAACAGATGGAGAGAGACAGTGACCAAGAAAGCTATGGACAGTGAAAGTACTTGGGTCTCAGCTCAGGAAGAAAAACGAACAATCCGAAAAACGGCCAGCTCCTCTACCATCGAAGTATAAGCCACCTTAACCTGCGCTATCTGTGGACGGGAGTGTCTCTCCAAAATACGGCTCCACAGCCACATGAGGGAGTGTGCTCTGAGATGAACCATAGTCGTCCTACGACTGAATGAGGCCAATGAAGTACTAATTACTAAAGCGATGTCTAAGAGGGTGGTTGATATGTACTTTTGATACATTTTAGTCGAATGTATTCGATAACTTAAACAATCGCTAGGCGTATTTCATTAGTTCATCTCCGCGCTATTCTGACATTAAAGATTAAACAAAAATGGACGAAGCGTCTTCATAACTGACCTAGTTTTATGGGATCTCTCCGACACACCCACTATTTTAAATTCCGATGAAAATTCAATATTCGATTTCCTCTTCATTCCATGTATTGAACTTTTCTTCCTAATCGATTACAAGACGTGAGGGTGTAGTGTTCGTATAGTGCTTGAACATAGAACTTTGGAACAAAACACTTTCACCTAGAAACACGAGTCTCAGAATACCCAGAAATAAATCACAAAACAACTTGTTGTACTGAATGCACCATAAGGAACACAGTGTCCTCAAAATATGTGTGGAGTACCTCTTACTTACCAGTAAAAAGATGTGTGTGTGTGTGTGTATTTTCAGGGCCAGATTTTATGGATGGCAAACAATCTTCTGCCCTGGGGACTCCACATGAGAGGAACCCCGACAATAGTTATAAAAAAAATATCCGAAATTCGAAGGGTCAGAAACTTTTTCTTTCTTCATTGTTGTACTATTAAGTATTATATATATATATTTTCTTTTGCATATATATATATATATATATATATTGTTGTAACTCCAGTGGCGGACTGAAAGGGTTAATGTGTATGCGGCCTACTGATACACACGACTCAGGCTAATCACACAGGTCAACGGCTGTCGATAGACAAGGGACAGTACTGCTAGTTCACGCAAATATGACCCATGTTGTGGTCATGTGATCGAGAGCCTTCACGGACTAGCGACAGTGTGTAACAAGAGACAGTTGAGTCCAGGACAGCAAGGCAGTAAGGACTGTGTGGTACCTTTGAGTCCTCGAGAATGTAGCTGTACGCGCTAGAGAGACTAGTAATGTTAAGTTTGGCAGTCCTGTTAAGTTCAAGAAAGCATTTGAATTTGATGTAGCCAATTGTGTTGAATTGGCTGTCGATATATTTGTAATTAAACCTCCACTTTGTTACTTGAAGCTCTTGTTGTCAAGTTCTTGTGTTAGATGTGCTGTTGTGTTGCTAAGTAGTGTTTGCAGAAGGCCTGATTGAGAAGATCGTAACAATATATATATATTTAAGACAGTACTTCAAGCCAGGACCTTACCCTCCATAAACTCTAAAAATTTCATTATTTTTCTAAAATAAGCATGTTTAATATTTTTCAATATGAAAATGAGATGAAATTTACAAGTTCTCTCTTTTTAAAATATGGCGCGTGCTTTTAGTATCATTATTAATTAGTGGGTCGTTATTAAATCTTTCGAAAACGTGTAGGGACCTCCAAAAAAAACCTGCTCCGGAACTTCCGTGTACTTAAATCCGGGACAGTGAGTGTTGCGTGACTGAGTGGAACAAAACGCTTTGCTATTCAAATTAGCGTGTCGGGTTCGAATCCCATGGTAAATGAAAAGATTTCCAGTTAGACCTTGCGATCTATAGGGCGGATAATGTTTTTTGGTCATTTCTTTCTTTGGCCAACGGTAAGCAAGCTGGACCTGCCTAACGACCTACCGCATTTACTTTCCTCAATTGAAAGCAGGTACCCATTAGAGTTAGGGGTCTCAGGGGCGCCATAAAAATCCCGATATTCAAAACGCCAGTCTTCGCAGAGATTCGAACCCAGGATCCCAGGTTCGGAAGCGAAGCATTTAACCATTTAGCCACCGCTCCTCCGATGACGGTATATATTCTACATTTTTCTTACATTTTTCTTCTAAATGCTATACTGTTCGGATCTAGACACTAATTACAGTCGAAATACTTACAGCCCAAGGGGAAATACCGGAATAAAAAACTGCCATTTCAGACAAGGCAATCTCATAAGCGATTCTCTCCCCTTTAAATCTGACGTCATACAGGGCCGGTCCACTTAATGTCGACATACGAAAATGGAAGTCCCAGTTGAAGTAGGTCACCTGAATAACGAGACATTTAAACTCATGATTTTATAATGATAATCACTAACTCAAGATATGCAAATAAACAAACCTGAATATAAAATGAAAATTTAGCATTGAAATAAAATGTAAAATAAAAATCATGTTTGGTATACCGATTGGAATATAAAAACGGAGCATTGTTTACTACATTGTTTCCTTTACAGAACACCTGGCACGTTTTCATAACTTATAGAAGCCCATTCACGTGGTGGCCTACAGTTAATTATTTCAGTAGCTCGCGGAACACTGGAGTTCCCCAGAACACAGTTTGGGAAACACTGAAGCAAAGAAAGGATGAAATGAGAAGGAGCGAGTAAATAGTGAGATTGTGATTAAAATGTAAGAATGTAGTGATATTGTGATTAAAATGAAATGTAAGAATGTAGTGATATTGTGATTAAAATGTAAGAATGTAGTTAGAATTGTGATTAAAATGTAAGAATGTAGTTAGAATTGTGATTAAAATGTAAGAATGTAGTTAGAATTGTGATTAAAATGTAAGAATGTAGTGATATTGTGATTAAAATGAAATGTAAGAATGTAGTTAGATTGTGATTAAAATGTAAGAATGTAGTTAGAATTGTGATTAAAATGTAAGAATGTAGTTAGAATTGTGATTAAAATGTAAGAATGTAGTGATATTGTGATTAAAATGAAATGTAAGAATGTAGTTAGATTGTGATTAAAATGTAAGAATGTAGTTAGAATTGTGATTAAAATGTAAGAATGTAGTTAGAATTGTGATTAAAATGTAAGAATGTAGTGATATTGTGATTAAAATGAAATGTAAGAGTGTAGTGAGATTGTGATTAAATAGTAAGAATGTAGTGATATTGTGATTAAAATGAAATGTAAGAATGTGGTGATATTGTGATAAAAATGAAATGTAAGAGTGTAGTGAGATTGTGATTAAAATGAAATGTAAGAATGTAGTTAGATTGTGATTAAAATGTAAGAATGTAGTGAGAATTGTGATTAAAATGTAAGAATGTAGTGATATTGTGATTAAAATGTAAGAATGTAGTGAGATTCTGATAACAATGCATTAAAAAATTAGTGCAAATGTAATAAGACTGTAATAAAAAATTTTTAGTGATAATGAAGTGAAAATGTAGTGAAAAAAATAGGATGAGAAGTAGTGAGAATGTAATAGAAATAGTGAAAGTGTAGTGATAGTAAAATGAGGGTAGACTGTACAGATAATGTAGTGCTGCGGCCCATAATACAATTCCTCTCTAGGTAGCGACCCCCAATCCATTGATATATTTAATTTTTCAAGAATACAAAGATGTCTACCAGGTGGGCTTCGAAATTTAAATAATTTGTTGTTTTTTTTAGAAGTGTGCCCACCACGTCACGTCAGTGTGAAATAGCAGAACACGTTGGACGCATCAAACGGTTTGCGCGCTGGACTGTCGTTCGGATTTATCGAAGATCGAGGGTTCAAACCCTGCCCGCTCCCATCCCCCGTCGTCCTGCGGGAGGTTTGGACTAGGAAGTAAATTATCTTCAACTCTGAAGGAACATCCGAAACATGTAAAACAAACAAACAAACTCATCACAAAGAAGTAACTATCAATGAAAAAACAAACAAACATGTTTGCCTTCAAACAGGGATGTTAAACTCAGTAACTCAAAGAGTCATCTTTATCTTCTAAAACAAAATATCCATCTTCTTCAATATGTCACCCTCACTTTTGAGTTCATTAAATTTATGTTTGACAATCGTTTCGTAATTTATTTGAGAACCATCGATTTGAGCAATGTCACTTTTGTTTTATTATTACAAATGTAATTGTATATATCAACTATGGTACAAATAGTCTTTTGTAAGCAACGACCAAAAATTAATTGCGATGATAAACAGATAGCATTTAAAATTTCCGGTGGTCTTAGGCGACCCCCGGCAGATGGTCATTCGACCTTCAAAGGGGCCTTGATCCACAGGTTGAGAACCTCTGATGTAGTGGGTATGCTTTGCAAATTAGACTATTCAAGAGGGGCTCGTTAGCCATGGCTGGCTACCCAGCTAGGTCCTAGAAGGAAAACTCTGAATTCAAACCTCTGTTGCCTTGCAGCTATACCCAATCATGGGAAAGGCTTCGGGAGTCAACTCAGATGAAAAATCAGGAGCTGGCGACCCTAAGGCAGTTTGCAGCACCCAGTGCTACACTCTGGCAGAACCTGCGACGACGCCGACCCCAAACTGTATCGGCACTGCCGTTCCTTTGGATACATCAGCTGCGTGGAGAGGGGGGAACTGATGTGTGGGCGATATCGTTCCGACCATAGCTAATGCCCAGGCATTCATCTCACCAAGATGATCCATAGTCACTTAGCGACTGAAGGAGGCCAGAGAGAGAGAGAGAGAGAGAGAGAGAGAGAGAGAGAGAGAGAGAGAGAGAGAGAGAAGGCATTTTGATGTATTTGTTATCATGAGTTTCTGACGTTGCTATTGTCCTGGAGGTGCATGGTTTATTATTTCCATCTAATTGTATTGTTGTCTTTACCTTTCGACTCTTTAAGGAATATCTCTTTCCATCGGGTTCGACTTCAGTCGGGGCTCGCTGTGGGTTCAAAGGTTGAGGGTCACCTCGTCGATGCAGAGTGGAAAACGAATCGTGTGTGTGTACAGGCTTGGTCAGTTTTATTTTGGTCAATCTGTTAGTAAACAACCAGCATAATATTCTTTTCTTATCTTATATAATACAGACGTTACTTCAAACAAAAAAAAGGTGATTATGTCCTACGCGTCATGAATTCAGTCATGCATATTAACCAATGACCTAAATTCTGCCGAGTCACTGGTTTTCCTGGCTAGCTCAGGCAACCCATTCCATGCTCTAATAGCGCTATGGAAGAAGGAGCATTTGTACAAATTTGTCCTAGCATATGGAACGAGGAATGTGCCTTTATCTTTGTGTCTTTCAGAGTATTTTATTAAATTTTGTTTTTGATTTTAAGATTGATCATAATGTAGATGCTGCGTATTGTAACATTTTTGTTTTGCTTCTTGATAAGATTATTATTAGTGGGTTTTACAAAAACTATTGAAATTTCAATATAACACTAACAGTAAATAGTAACATAAAACTAGCATCTTATAGTCATAATTATCATTTAAATTATACTTTTCTATTCTATGGCTTACGTATTGTTAATATAGGCTTGTTGAAAGTCTGCCAAAGAATTGAAGATTTGATCAAAGTACCAGATTTTGCTGAAGTTCCACTGCGTTGGGTCAACTCCATTGACCTGACACAAGACGGACATACCAAGTGGATGTAGGGAATGAAAAGGGACATTATAGGTAGGAGTTATCCACAGCTCTCTGGGGAAGAAATTTAAATACAACTATCTTTTTTTTTCGACAATACTATTTTTAACAATTTTATGGTTTAAAGATATACTTGTGGTTTTTTTTTAGAAATCAAATTGAGAGCTCAACATAGACCAACGCGCCTAGGAGATAAAGTTAAAATTTATGATTTTAAGTATTTATATCTTAGCCGATACATGAACCAATAATAATAAGGCTTGCCTTCGAGTCAGAAGATTAATGGGGAATGCAGTATTTCCACTGGCTACGCAGCCCCAGCTGTGACGTAAATTATAGCTTTTATATAGCGCTTCTTTCATGCTTATAGCATGCTCAGAGCTCTTTGGACCAATCTCAGTTGTGGACCAGTGGGGTGTGAGGGGGTATCTAGGAGAAGGTGTTTCCGTGCTGCCTTTATGCGCTCAGTAAACACAACTGCGCCCGAGTCGGGTGTCGAACCTCGAGCCCCCTTCTTAGGTAGCCAATCCAAGCGCACCTAGTCTCTCTTTGCCACACCAGGGCAAGTATAACCATTGTCCACCGGTGGTCAATTAAGATAATAGATACTATGGATTACGGAAGTTGTTTTTTTTTTACTGTATATAGCATTACTAAAAGAAGTGAGATTTTTTTTTCAAATTCACACATTCTTCATTTCTAATTATGTGCACTTACTAAATACATAAACCTCGATCATACATTGATGTTTACCGGTGATAAGACATAGCCTTAGACCGCGCTATGTGGAGAAAGATAGAGACAAAGAAAGCTACCAAACCGAACAATCATTGGCCTGATCCCTGGAAGAAAAGCGTGCCAAACGAAAAATTGTTGGTTCCTTTACCCAGGGCCGGACTTAGACCACTGCAACTTATGCGGTCGCAGTGGGCCCCGCACTTTCATAGGCCCCGCGCTAATTCTAGATGTAAATTATTAAATTAAACCATTATAACTTATATATAATAACAGGGTTTCCTCAGCCTCCTGATTTTCCAGGGCCTCCTGGAAATCTCCTGTAATTGCAAAATATATTTTTAAAAAGTCCTCTAAATCTCGTGCGGTTATTTAAATCTCCTAAAAACTGATACAAATCTCCTGAAAGATAGACGAATATGTCATTTAGGGGCGCCAATCCTAAGCGCGATTAAAAATAAAACGCGGCATTGTCAGCCTTCATTGAATAAAAATTTATTGCAAAGACGAATGTATTTTCTAATACAAAATCTTAATTTTGAGGTTATGCTTATTCCTACCCAGAATGGGCTCCTTGCAGTCCGTTTCGCGTATGGCCCCGCAATTGTTAAGGCTGGCCCTGCTGCTCTACCACCAAAGCGAATGACATCTCAACCTTCGTTATATGTGGACGAGAATATCTCTGGAGAATACGTTTCCGTAGTTAAGTCTAATGATTGCCATAGTCTTACAATACAGATCAAAGTACCTGCTAGTGGAGACATTGGAGATCACTGGTGTGACAGTATACTTGAGACAACTGTCTGGCATGTCACAGTCTGTGAAGGTGGCGTTATAACTTTCTTTCAGTATTGTTCCAATCTGGAAGTAGTGTAGAAAGTATTAAGTAAACAGAACTAAATTCCCTTTGAAACATTGCGGGCCAATAGTGTTAAATTTAATTCAAATGTTTCTGGGGCAAGAGATTTATTACAAAGCGTATATTAAGTCACTCTGTCTGTCTGTCTGGTAAAAAGGGTGTGAACTGCAAATAAACACTACATCCATAGAACAAGTAAACGCATATAAATATCTAGGCGTTATCATCAACAACAAGCTTTCATAGGAAGACCACCTTGGAACTCTGACAAAGAAAACAGCCCAGCGACTCTTTTTTCTATACAAACTCAATAGCTTTAAACTTAACAAGAAGATCCTTGAGACTTTTTACGGTGCGACCATAAAAAATCTGCTAACATACGGAATAACTTGTTGGCAAGGCAACGCCTCATGTAAACTGTTGCGACGTCTAGAAAACATCATTAAAAAAAGCATCAAAAATTACACTCACAACATTACCACATTTAATTTAAAGGAACTTTTTGAACAAAAGAAGAAAAATCGAAAAAATCATGGAAGACAACGGCCACCCGCTCCATCAGAACCACGTCAGGTCGTCGCGAAGTGGGCGACTGCTGTCAATCAAAACAAGAACGGAGCGGTACAAAAACTCGTTCGTACCTCACTCGGTCAGACTCTATCACCGCCACTCATTGATCAGGGAACATGAAATGCACCAAGATACCTGTGTGTAGTCGCTGAATGAACTCTTTATGTTGTCTGTTGTATTTTTCTGTTGTGTTGTCTTTATATGAGAAAAAGAGTCCTTGTAATCACAATAAATTTCCGTAAAGATCAATAAAGCAAGTCTTAGTCTTAGTCTTAGTCTTAGTCTTAGTCTTAGTGTACACTTTATTTCTCCATCACCCATTCTCGTTTGAAACTTCGCACAATTATATATTGGCATAGACAAAACATGAATCAATTTTAAAAAAGTAACCAATTAATGAATTAATTACTGGTAATTAATTTATTTGTTTGATACCAACAAGGGAAACATATCGTTCAGTATTTACTGATAACGTCAAATTTGTTGGGTTGTTGGGTTTAGTCCCCTTAAATAGTTATAGACGCCCATTCTGCCTCCGCGTTCTCCGATCAAGCTGAAACTTTAAAGAATTATTTATTGTACATACCAAAACATGAATAAAAAAAAAACTATTAATTAGTCAATTAATTTTTGTAATTAATTTTTTTTTTAAATATCGAATAATCAAAACTACTCGTACCTTATTTATATAGTTTTAAGGGGGAGTTCTTCTCCTTTATTTAAACTTTGTTTTCCTTTAAAGAGACTTTTTAAATATTTTGCTCGTTGGATGTTTTTCTTGTAGATTATACAATTATTTTGTGTTCAAATAATATAGTAAACTAGCATTTCTACTTGATTGGTCATTTAAAAATTGAGTGGGAAAATGTGGACAGTATCCGGGTCGAACCAAAAGACGTTCGCGCTAAGACACGCTATCAACTTCGCTACCCATTAGGACAACCACAGCTTGAAATAAAAAAATTACTTTTTGAACACGAGTATTTTAGACTGCATTCTATAAATAATAATAATAATAATAATAATAATAACAGAGCAGAATGTTGTAGACAGAAGCCGCAAGAGGTTCTCGAGTCTACTGAACATCTGCTGTACTGGGACAGGCCTATTCTGACCGACAAAACGGTAGATTTCAATCGCCCAGATCTGCTGTTCATCGATAAAAAAGAAAAAACCGCTTCCATTATCGATATCGCCGTACCACTGTCTCATAATTTAAGAAAAACTGAGATAGAAAAACAAAGAAAATATGGGAACCTAGGCTTGGAGATTAAGTGTCTATGGAAATTGTCCAAAATAACAATATACCCCATTGTTATATCAACCGAGGGGATAATAACAACTGACCTCTCAGAAACACCTTCAAGGCCCTTAACATTCCTAGGAACATCTTCGTTGCCTGTTAGAGGGCGGTACTGCTGCAGACCTGCCACATCACCAGAAAATTCCTCAGTGGAAACTGTTAAAGGGACTACGATGAATTTTGTTTCTCTTTAGCGAAACTCGACCCTGGCAGCGCCAGAGAATGAATACTCGTTCGTTTCTTACATAATAATATTATAATATAATATATGCGATACTAGAAAGTCATAGCCCTGGGACAACAGTGTAGGATTAAATTAATAAGGTATTTAAAATCAACTTTACCTTTATATTTCAGGCTAATAGTTTCTTGCATAAAAGACACTTTTTTTTTAAAGCGTTCTTACAATACGTTTACGGGCTATTTTTGTAGAAAATTGTTTTTTTCATTGAAATCATAGTAAAAAGAAATTAAGAAAAAATAAGTCTTTATAGAAATAAAAAGTTTGTGTTGTCTAAATCAGATTCAATGGGGTTTTACTTTTGGCTACATCTTTGGACGAAATAAGGTAGAAGAATTTAATTTTATGAAGAAAAAAAAAGATTCAAAAAATTATCTACAAACTTTTACACGTCAAAGTACCTCAGTGTCAAGCCTCATCAGAAGATCTTTAAAACCTCTATCTGGACTTAGTTCCATCATGGAGAATGGTCTGCAATATTTAAGAAAATGGTTGCCATAATGTAAGTCTATATTTTAAATTGTATGTTTTGATTGAGCCATAGTTTAGTTTAGAGGCGCGGTGAGCCATAGTTTAGTTTAGTGGCGCGGTGAGCCATAGTTTAGTTTAGTGGCGCGGTGAGCCATAGTTTAGTTTAATGGCGCGGTGAGCCATAGTTTAGTTTAGTGGCGCGGTGAGCCATAGTTTAGTTTAGTGGCGCGGTGAGCCATAGTTTAGTTTAGTGGCGCGGTGAGCCATAGTTTAGTTTAGTGGCGCGGTGAGCCATAGTTTAGTTCAGAGGCGCGGTGAGCCATAGTTTAGTTTAGTGGCGCGGTGAGCCATAGTTTAGTTTAGTGGCGCGGTGAGCCATAGTTTAGTTTAGAGGCGCGGTGAGCCATAGTTTAGTTTAGTGGCGCGGTGAGCCATAGTTTAGTTTAGTGGCGCGGTGAGCCATAGTTTAGTTTAGAGGCGCGGTGAGCCATAGTTTAGTTTAGTGGCGCGGTGAGCCATAGTTTAGTTTAGTGGCGCGGTGAGCCATAGTTTAGTGGCGCGGTGAGCCATAGTTTAGTTTAGAGGCGCGGTGAGCCATAGTTTAGTTCAGAGGCGCGGTGAGCCATAGTTTAGTTTAGAGGCGCGGTGAGCCATAGTTTAGTTTAGTGGCGCGGTGAGCCATAGTTTAGTTTAGAGGCGCGGTGAGCCATAGTTTAGTTTAGTGGCGCGGTGAGCTATAGTTTAGTTTAGTGGCGCGGTGAGGCATAGTTTAGTTTAGTGGCGCGGTGAGCCATAGTTTAGTTTAGAGGCGCGGTGAGCCATAGTTTAGTTCAGAGGCGCGGTGAGCCATAGTTTAGTTTAGAGGCGCGGTGAGCCATAGTTTAGTTTAGTGGCGCGGTGAGCCATAGTTTAGTTTAGTGGCGCGGTGAGCCATAGTTTAGTGGCGCGGTGAGCCATAGTTTAGTTTAGAGGCGCGGTGAGCCATAGTTTAGTTCAGAGGCGCGGTGAGCCATAGTTTAGTTTAGAGGCGCGGTGAGCCATAGTTTAGTTTAGTGGCGCGGTGAGCCATAGTTTAGTTTAGAGGCGCGGTGAGCCATAGTTTAGTTTAGTGGCGCGGTGAGCTATAGTTTAGTTTAGTGGCGCGGTGAGGCATAGTTTAGTTTAGTGGCGCGGTGAGCCATAGTTTAGTTTAGAGGCGCGGTGAGCCATAGTTTAGTTCAGAGGCGCGGTGAGCCATAGTTTAGTTTAGAGGCGCGGTGAGCCATAGTTTAGTTTAGTGGCGCGGTGAGCCATAGTTTAGTTTAGTGGCGCGGTAAGGCATAGTTTAGTTTAGTGGCGCGGTGAGCCATAGTTTAGTTTAGAGGCGCGGTGAGCCATAGTTTAGTTCAGAGGCGCGGTGAGCTATGGTTTAGTTTAGAGGCGCGATGAGCCATAGTTTAGTTTAGAGGCGCGGTGGCTGAGTGGTAAAGAGCTTAGTTTCCGAACCAAGGGGTACCGGGTTTCAATGCTGGGATTTTTTAATTACGGGTTCTTAAGGGAGCTTCTTAGTGCGCCCAGCTCTCTGACATTAGTTGGGGGAAAGTAAGGTGGATGTTCGTTGTGCTGGCCACATGACACCCTCGTTAACCATTGGCAACAGTAACTAATGACCGTTACATCATCTGCCCTATAGGATCGCAAGGTCTGAAAGGGGAACTTTACTTTGCTTTTTAGTTTATTAGGAGCTAGTGTTATATATAAATTAATAAAATTAGCAAAAAAACTCAACTCATTCACATAGGTTTTTGAAGTCTGACAATGTTTTCACAGGCTCATATAATATTATTCTGTCATGACAGAATGTGTTAGTATGATACTTATTATTTATTACTTATTTCAGTTTATTTAATTGTAATAAATCATATTAATTAACAATAAACAAAAACTATGCCTATCGGCTATTGTTCGTAGCTTCAAACACATTATTCAATTTATTCAGTACCCAGCCTCAGGGCCGGCCTTAGGCAAACTAGGCAGCTGCCTGGGGCCTCATATTGGTGGGGGAATCTCACAGGTCCGCTATGTTATTTATTTAGAGAGGAAATAGCGAAACTTGTCTTCAGTAGTTTATTGGAGTATATTAGGTTCTTAATAAATTGCATAATTTTAGTTGTTTAGTTTTTATTTTTCTATTTGATTTGGGGGCCACCAAATTGACTTCGCCCAGGGCCTCCCGCTATCTAAGGCCGGCCCTGCCCACTTGGAATGAAGACATGCTTAATACAATATGCAATTGATAAATATTTCATAAATCTGATGAGCTGTAGTTTGGATCTAGTCTAGTGTTTATTGTGAACATCCTTAGCTTTTTACAGGTTAACTAGATGGATCTTGTAACTCATTGGTTAATACTGTTTTGCAATTATTTCATACCGATATTCTGTCTAAATCTGGTAGTGAACACTTAAATATTTGTTCAGACTTGCAAATCTTTTAGTCGTCTGCAATGTTCTCAACAAGCATGACCTGTTTTGGTACATGACTGTCACGGCATGGTTTGAGAATCTCTGTGACATGCAGTAACCAGTGTTCACTGTTACTATCGTTAGCACAACAGACATTGAAATTCACAATATCATTCATTTGGTAGTAGAGGATATGTTTATTAAATGTAAAATAATAACACTCTGGCAAATACGGCCATAAGACGCTAAACAATACTTCAATAATTACTTGCAAGATTAAATAATAAATTTCATAATGATACTTAATAACACTCCACTCAATACAAATAGAACTCCTCAAGACATATGTCCTTTCTCGACAAGGACTGAATAGAAAAACTGCCCGTCTGACCATGTGGCCAGATCAGAAAGAGGCTTGCCCATGATTCAAAGCGAGCCTTCGCTGTGCACGTGAAATACGAAAAAAAAAAGTGTTCTCAGTGAACCCCCGATTACCGCATGTCACAGAGATTCTCAAACCATGCTGTGACAATGACATTATGTTTCTAGTCTTCTTCAACTCTTTCTCTCCTAACAGACGACACCAGCGTTGATTCCACCAGAATGTGGTGAATAATTACGGAGAGACAGAGTTAATCTGCATGCTTTCTAATTCTCTGATTCAGAGTGTGATCTAGACCTTATGGGGGGTGGGGGGGGGGGATGTTCAGTATCAGAAAAAATGTCGTGAACTACCTCAGGGAAAAGTCCAAAGTGTTTCGTGTTTTAGTCTCTAGCTCTTTGAGCAGCTTGCAGGAGAAAACCTTTGGCAGTGGACCACAGTTCCACTCTTCCACCACTGGTGGAGCTTTGTCTCCTCGGAACAATATGACGCGTGCACTTCGAATGACGTCATCTGCAGGTAAAAAAAACCAAAGTAACAAAGTAAAAACCACACGATCATCGACCAATAGAATATTTGTTCTCAATAGATCAGCGGTTCTCAACCTTTTATGCTCGGCGACCCCTTTCTACAATCCACCACTGTGCCGCGACCCCCCCCACACACACACACATACAGCAATAGAAGAGTAGACAATAACAATCCATATTTTCGATGGTCTGAGGCGACCCCTGGCAAATCGTCAATCGACCCCTAAGGGGGTCGCGACCCATAGGTTGAGAACCCCTGCTATAGATGAACTCTGATTATTGTCACATATATTCGTTGTGTACGAAATAAGTTACTTCAACTAAAATATCTTCAATTTCTTGAACCTATTTTTTCTTCTTATCTATCCTTAGGTCGTTCAAATTATTGACGAAGTCATTGACTATGGTTCACTAATGCTAGTAAAATTTTACCCACAGAAACGCTAGCAAAATTTTTCACAAAGAAACACTAGTAAAATTTTGTCCTCAGAAACGCTAGTTGAATTTTACCCACACAAACGCTAATAAATTTTACCCACAGAAACGCTAGTAAAATTTTACCCACAGAAACGTTAGTAGAATTTTACCCACACAAATGCTAGTAAACTTTTTACCCACAGAGACGCTAGTAAAATTTTACCCACACAAATGCTAGTAAACTTTTTACCCACAGAGACGCTAGTAAAATTTTACCCACAGAGAGGCTAGTAAAATTCTACCCACAGAGAGGCTAGTAAAATTTTACCCACAGAGACGCTAGTAAAATTTTACCCACACAAACGCTAGTAGAATTTTACCCACAAAAACGCTAGCAAAATTTTACCCACAGAGACGCTAGTAAAATTTTACCCACACAAACGCTAGTAGAATTTTACCCACAAAAACGCTAGCAAAATTTTACCCACAGAGACGCTAGTAGCATTTTACCCACAGAAACGCTAGTAAAATTTTACCCACACAAACGCTAGTAAAATTTTACCCACAGAGACGCTAGTAAAATTTTACCCACAGAGACGCTAGTAAAATTTTACCTACATAAACGCTAGTAAAATTTTACCCACACAAATGCTAGTAATTTTGTTCCCAAATAAACGCTAGTAAAATTATACCCACACAATAAACAGTAGTTATTATTGAAGGAAATTCATAACATTGACTGCACGTATAGGAGAAATCACTGACCTAGCAAGATACACTTTAGAGACACCTTGTGGACATATTAACAATTCACGACATCTGTACTACTATTTGTATTAATACATTACATTAATCAATATTTCTATAGATCAAGATATGAATAATATGTAAATAATAAACTTTATTATGTGTAGGGAAATATGTTGATCAGTTATGGGTTTGGGTGTGTCTATGCGTTTTAAAATGAGCTGTCTCAACTACCAATAAATGTTTTCACTGTTCCACGATATCTAACGGAATTACCAATTTAAAAAAAACACCTAGAAAGTCACCTTTTGTTATGGAGTCTGTGCGTGTGTGTGTGTAAATACTACAAGGTGGATAGTTAAGCTGTTAAGGCTGAATAGATTCTGATGTAACCTCGAGGGAATCTGCCGTAGTTGAGGTTTTAAATAGGGAAGTAAAAGTTGAAATGGGGTGAAACAAGTGAGTGACCAGTGACAGAAAGACGTGTATTTTTTAGGCTAAGTTGTATTTTTGTTAAAATTTTACAATTTGTAATTTCTGTTAGTCTACATTGAAGTTGAAATATGAGTGAGTAATGTTTACTACAGTTGACCTTTTTGATCAAACAGAAGTTTATTCAACTTTTATTCACATTCGGCAGACAACGGTTCAGTTTCACCCATTCTCTGGAACTGGAACCCAACGACAGAATAACGTTACCTTTCAAATCCTATACTTACGTCTGTAACCCTAACTCGTATACGCCTAACATGGGTTACAGAGTGTGCCAAATAACAAAAAGTATTTCAGACCTTTGACTCCATTGAGATAATCGAGAACCTCCTTCTTTCTGGGCAGCATGAGATCCATCATGAATATGTAACTGGAGTTCAGCATCTCCTGGTCTGGTCTTGCTGCTGTCGTTTCTGTAAAAGTCTCCAGGAACTCACGAAGCTGAATAAAGTAAGAAAGTGAAAGGAGGTACAGAGCTCTGGTTCTGACAATAAAGTAAATTTCCCTTTTCAGATTTCTGACAGTAAAGTAAAGTTCCCTTTTCAGATTTCTGACAGTAAAATAAAGTTCCCTTTTCAGATTTCTGACAGTAAAATAAAGTTCTCTTTTCAGATTTCTGACAGTAAAGTAAAGTTCCCTTTTCAGATTTCTGACAGTAAAGTAAAGTTCCCTTTTCAGATTTCTGACAGTAAAGTTCCCTATCAGATTTCTTAAAGGGACTTCTAGTTCTGACAGTAAAGTAAAGTTCCCTTTCAGATTTCTTAAAGGGACTTCTAGTTCTGACAGTAAAGTAAAGTTCCCTTTCAGATTTCTTAAAGGGACTTCTAGTTCTGACAGTAAAGTAAAGTTCCCTTTCAGATTTCTTAAAGGGACTTCTAGTTCTGACAGTAAAGTAAAGTTCCCTTTCAGATTTCTGAAAGGGATTTCTAGTTCTGAAAGACTCTAAAAACGAACATGAAACAAAGAAAGTTATAAAGTTCTGGTAATCTAATAGTCAACTAATGGCCTTCTAAAAGACATGCAGTGATGTTGAAAGCAACGTTTCTCAGACCTTTGTTTTCCTACCCATAAATTGTAGTTGGGAGTAATGTTTGTGGGGTGAAAGTGCTCGATTGAAAATGGTGTAAAACAAAAACAAATGAATCTATAGTTTGTGTTTCAATGATGGAAGGTTTATAAATTATATTTTTGTCAATGAAACAAACGTATTATCTTCAAAAAAAGAAGATAATTACTTCCTATGCGTGTCCCTAGGTCAATCTAGCCAAGCATGTTAATCAATGATTTATATTCTGCCTAGTCGTTGTTTTTTCTGGCTGATTAAGGCAACACATTCCATGGCTGCCTGGTCGGGATGGCTGCCTGGTCGTGCGGTTTGCGCGCTGGACTGTCGTCCGGATTTATCGATGGTAGAGGGTTCATATCATGCCCGCTCCCATCCCCCGTCGTCCTGAGGGAGGTTTGGACTAGGAAGTAAACTATCTTCAACTCTGAAGGAACATCCGAAACATGTAAAACATTTTACAAACATTTTACATTTTCTAAAAGCACTAGTATAGCTGGAGTATTAGTACAAAATTTGTCCTAGCATATGGAACAAGGAATGTGATTTTATCTTAGTGTCTTTCTGAGTAGCTTTTTTATTTTATTTAGTTTTGTTTTTTGTATTTGAAGAAAAGCATACAGACAATATCACTATGCTTAAATCCAAACTAGAAATTTGAGCTTTATGAAGAAGGGTTAACAATTAGCTCTAGTTTAGTTTAGGCTGCCTGGTCTTTGGATATGCTCTCTGGACTGTCGTCTCAGTAGTCCTGGGTTTCAAAGGTGCATGCCGCCATGTCCTTCGGTTTTTTATGCATCCCGCCAATACGCTTTAATAATTTTCAATTATTAAGAACAACCCGAAATATGTAAAACAAAACTAACAAGCTTCTGAATGATTTTTTTCTTAAATTTCTACAAAATATTCAGCTTTTGAATACTTAAGAGTTAAAAGTAGACATTAATAATGATGATAATAAATAACTAATTGCATATGTTTAATTTGTGTTAGTCTCTTCATCTATCTTATGAACTGAATTCTTCATTAACTTTGAAGTCTCATTTTAAGATAGTTTCTCCAACTTCAAGAAATAATTAAATTATATTACCTCGCTTGCAACTATTAGAATGATTCCATAGCCATAGCTTTGAAATATCATAATTTTAACTCTTTGTCTCCTAACTGACGATACCAACGTTGATTCCACCAGAATGTGGTAAATAATTACGGAGAGAAAGAGTTAAACTATCTCGAATCGTCCTTTAGTTATACGTTTCAATTTTTCAATTTTATGTTTTTATGTAATTAGCATGATAAATTATTTGGTTGTTAGGCTATTTATACGGTAATTTTGTTGTTGTTTTTTTTTTTTTAATACTGCTATCTCTAAAGTGTACATCATGTAAAAAATAGTACTACTACTGCAGGGCCGGCTTTAGATCAATGAAGGCCTTAGGCGAAGTGAATTTGTTTGCGATAGATGAAATAAAAAAATAACAAAATAAGAACAAAAAATAACAAAAAGAGCGAAAAAAAACTAACGTTACGCACTTTATTAAAGACCTAGTGCACTTTAACAAAAAAATTGATTACAGTTTCGCTTCTAACAATAACATTGAGGACAAGATTTTCTATTTCTTCTCTAAAACAATTTTTAGGAGGCCCCCTTTCAACTGAAAGCCTTAGGCGGCTGACAAGTTTACCTATGTCTATCACTGAGACAAATTTTGAAACCAACGACTTATCTAAATAATTGTTCTTATTTTTCTCTTGTTCGCAATAAATGAGGTTAGTAGGTTGTATCATTTATGGAAATAGTTCATGTATTGTTTGTTATTATTAAGTGATACTTGTTCTAGGTATACTCGGACTTGCAAAAAAGATTATGATTTATTAAAAACTATAAATAGAAATAAATTTATAGAATTATCTGTGCTTCTTTAATCGTCTAAGAGCATTGTTTGCATGTTAGAGTAAAGAGAGAGACAGACAGAGAGGAGAGAAAGACAGAGAGGGAGAGACGGACAGAGAGAGAGACAGGCAGAGAGGAGAGAAAGACAGAGAGGGAGAGACGGACAGAGAGGAGAGAAAGACAGAGAGGGAGAGACAGGCAGAGAGAAGAGAAAGACAGAGAGGGAGAGACGGACAGAGAGATAGACAGACAGAGAGGGAGAGAAAGACAGAGAGGGAGAGACGGACAGAGAGGGAGAGAAAGACAGAGAGGGAGAGACAGACAGAGAGGAGAGACAGACAGAGAGAGAGACAGACAGAGAGGGAGAGAAAGACAGAGAGGGAGAGACAGACAGAGAGGAGAGACAGACAGAGAGAGAGACAGACAGAGAGAGAGACAGACAGAGAGGGAGAGAAAGACAGGGAGAGACGGACAGAGAGAGAGACAGACAGAGAGGGAGAGAAAGACAGAGAGGGAGAGACGGACAGAGAGAGAGACAGACAGAGATCGAGAGACAGACAGAGAGGGAAAGAAAGACAGAGAGGGAGAGACAGACAGAGAGGAGAGACAGACAGAGAGAGAGACAGACAGAGAGAGACAGACAGAAAGGGAGAGAAAGACAGAGAGGGAGAGACGGACAGAGAGAGAGAGACAGACAGAGAGAGAGACAGACAGAGAGGGAGAGAAAGACAGAGAGGGAGAGAAAGACAGAGAGGGAGAGACAGACAGAGAGAGAGACAGACAGAGAGGGAGAGAAAGACAGAGAGGGAGAGACAGACAGAGAGGAGAGACAGACAGAGAGAGAGACAGACAGAGAGAGAGACAGACAGAGAGGGAGAGAAAGACAGAGCGGGAGAGACGGACAGAGAGAGAGACAGATAGAGATCGAGAGATAGGCAGAGATGGAGAGACAGGCAGAGAGAGAGACAGACAGAGAGAGAAAGACAGAGAGGGAGAGACGGGCAGAGAGGGAGAGACAGGTACAGAGGGAGAGAAAGACAGAGAGGGAGAGACGGACAGAGAGAGAAACAGACAGAGAGGGAGAGACAGGCAGAGAAGGGAGAGACAGGCAGAGAGGAGAGAAAGACAGAGAGGGAGAGACAGGCAGAGAAGGGAGAGACAGGCAGAGAGGAGAGAAAGACAGAGAGGGAGAGACAGGCAGAGAAGGGAGAGACAGGAAGAGAAGGGAGAGACAGGCAGAGAGGAGAGAAAGACAGAGAGGGAGAGACAGGCAGAGAGGAGAGAAAGACTGAGAGGGAGAGACAGGCAGAGAAGGGAGAGACAGGCAGAGAAGGGAGAGACAGGCAGAGAAGGGAGAGACAGGCAGAGAGGAGAGAAAGACAGAGAGGGAGAAACAGGCAGAGAGGAGAGAAAGACAGAGAGGGAGAGACAGGCAGAGAGGGAGAGACAGGCAGAGAAGGGAGAGACAGGCAGAGAATGGAGAGACAGACAGAGAGGGAGAGACAGGCAGAGAAGGGAGAGACGGGCAGAGACAGGCAGAGAGGAGCGAAAAACACAGAGAGGGAGAGACGGACAGAGAGAGAGAGAGAGGACAGAGGAGGCAGAAAGATGGAGAGACTGAGAAAGAAAGAGGGACAGGCAGAAAATGAGAAATTGAGAGAGAAACAGAGAGAAGAAAAATTGAGAGAGAGAGAGTCATAGAGATGGTCAAAGAGAAAGAAAGAGAGAAAGTATATTTTACAGATTTTAACGACCTACATTCTTTATCTCCGCTGAGGTCAGGTCATGGAAAGGGCCTGGTCTGGGAGACTCCGTCAGGTCAAGGACGTTATTATTCGTGTTGTTCTCCCCGCAGACTGTCGGCTTCTTGGCCACACTGACCGGTTCTGTAGTGACCATAGCAGCCTTTCCTTGCAAGCTGTCCCTTTGTGCAGTGACCACTATCAGAGCTATGGCCAGGCCGATGGAGAAGAGGCACATAATGAAAGATAGCAGCGGCCAAAACCACAGCTTACAGAAGGGTCTAGCTGCAACCATTCCTGGGGATCAAATC
Organism: Biomphalaria glabrata; assembly: GCF_947242115.1. Taxonomy (NCBI): domain Eukaryota; kingdom Metazoa; phylum Mollusca; class Gastropoda; family Planorbidae; genus Biomphalaria; species Biomphalaria glabrata. Next base: position 3,293,765 of record NC_074721.1, on the reverse strand, counting down.
ACATTTATATTACGACTCTATAACATTGCCATGGTAACAGTGAATTCATTTCCATTTCATATTGACGGGAGGCACGGTGGCTGAGCGGTAAAGCGCTTGACTTCCGAACCGGGGGACCGTGGTTCGAATCCTGGTGAAGACTGGGATTTTTTATTCCGGGATCTTCAAGCGCCTCTGAGTCCACTTTTACACCAGGCGGTTAGTCGTTGTGCTGGCTACATGACACCCTTGTTAACCGTAAGCCACAGAAACAGATGACCTTTACATCATCTGCCCTATAGACCACAAGGTCTGAAAGGGGGAACTTTTCATATTGACGGGGATACTGATATTATCAAAAAGCAGGCAGAAAATTACAAAAAAAAAAATAAAATGGTGATCCTGAAAAACTGATATTTAAACTCAATGTATTTGAAATTCTAGTAGACGCGGTGGCTGAGTGGTAAAGCTCTTGGCTGTCGAACCAAGGGTCCCGGGCTCGAATGCTTTGGAAAAGTGGGATTTTTTAAATTAGGGATCTTTAGGGCGCCTCTGGGTCAACCCAACTTTAATAGGTACATGTCAGTAGATGGGGAAAAGAAAAGGCGATTGGTCGTTGTGCTGGCCACATAACACCCTCGCTAACTATGGGCAACAGAAACTGTTGACTTTTACACCACCTGCCCTATAGAGAGAGAAACACTTTGCTTCTGATCTTATAAGTGGTAAAAAAGTTTTCAATCAAGAGATAGATAGATTGATATAGATATAGATATAATTGTTACATAACAAAGAACTCAGCGCCTTGACCTTAATGACTACAAGACGAGCCATATAGAGCCGTCACACACTAAGCCGCTGTACTCTCGTTTATTGTAATGTAATATATACATCACAGTGTAAGGAATATGTATAATATATGTATGAATGTTAAAGGAGTATGTATATATGTCCAATACTCTCGTTTATTGTTATGTAATATATAAATCACAGTGTAAGGAATATGTATAATATATGTATGAATGTTAAAGGAGTATGTATATATGTCCAATACTCTCGTTTATTGTTATGTAATATATAAATCACAGTGTAAGGAATATGTATAATATATGTATGAATGTTAAAGGAGTATGTATATATGTCCACAATAGAGATCAAAACCTATCGACCAATATTGATAACACTTGGTTTGTATGTTCCTGAGATCACGGCGGAGACCGTAGTGAGTGTTAAATGTCTCTCCCACAACAAGAAGGCCATAAAAATAAAATAGAATATCTAAATTTATCTCTATTGATGAAACGAAATTTTTTAACAAATCGGGTAAACCCGTTTTTCACAGTATTTTGTTATACGTGGTATGAATATGTCGGCTAAACAAGTGTAAACCTCATTTTCAAAGTCGACTTTCGTTTTCATGTGGAAATTAAAAAAGTGTTATGGGAACATATCGCTATGTTTGACAAAGATCTAAATCTAATGCATAATTAAGCGATATAGGCCCAACAGCTAAAGCCCAAGGGCCGCGGGTCATATCCGGCTAGATATTCCTGTAGGCCGGGTCAACTTGTACCATTTCGGTATTTAATATTATGATTGCAAATTATTGTCAAACTGTTAAAGGGTACTGTCTAAATAGATCAACACACATTTACATACAATGTACTTTATTAGTTCTTATTTTAAATAATGATCAAAGTTTCCTTAATTGTTAGTAGTTAACAAACAGATGTCTCAGAAATAAATAATACATATATATATATAGCCTATATATATATATATATATATATATATATATATATATATATATATATATATATATATATGTATATATATATATATTTATATATAACTATATGCTTTAAAGTTTAAAAAATTTGATAGAAATAAATAAATTATTCTAATTTGTTAATATAATCATTCTTATAAATATGTATCATTTTTAAAGACGTGAATTAATTTGAGCAAAAAAAATGGCTTATAGAATTAATTTTACAAATAAAAAGGTTGGAACTCAAAAGACAAAAAAAAAGTAGCCTTTTCTGAGATTAGTGCACGGACAGACGAACAGACAGACTACACAAACTTAATTACAGTTTTAAGGTTTTAGGTGGGGGGGGGGAGGGTTACAATGAGATCGCATTCAAAGGCTTGCTAGATTGTTAACCGCTAGACTGTTTGGTTGAAGAAGAGTACCTCTAGACAAGTGTTATTTCTGCAATCCTTGCCTAAATTTTTACGATATCTCAAGTTAAAACACAAAAATATATGTGTACTTACTTTTCACTTATGAAATCAAACGGTATAACTATGCAGCACCAGGAGTGATAACTCCCAGCTTCACTGCTGTCAAACTACGTCAAGGGAAACAACTCTACTTCCCCTTACCAACCCCCCGAGTCATTATGGTGAAGATTGGCCATCCATAACGCATCAATGTCCTTGGGTTTTTTGAAAGGAATGGTTCTCGTGGTAAATATTAAACCACATAATGGAAACACGCAGAACTGAGTTTCGAGAGTACATGTACCGATATATTTTAAATGTCTATGGCGCCGGTTAGCATGAATTTAAATATAACGTGTTCAATACTGAACTTTAAGACTACTGATTCTACTATATCTAATTTCTTAAAGCAATTTGTTTCATCTCTACTTTTGTAGACATTTTGTATTCAATGGCGTAGCAACCATGGAGCAAAGGGGTTCATTTCCCCGGCCCACCACCAATATGTGCCCAAAACGGGCTTTTCTAAATGATCATTTTAAATGTGTTCACTAAGAATTTACATGTTTCAAATTTACATAATTTTACATACAAATAATTGATATTTATCTTTCTTGAAATAAATTTCTGGTAAATTTATAAAAAAAAATCAATGTGAATCTTATTGCTGTAGTACAGGTGTCATATGTGTGTATGTGTGGGTGTGTTTCTATGGTGACGGTAGAAGGAAGTTAGCGATTGGTTGTGAATGATGTCATTGTCGTCGTTTGGTGGTAGTTAAGGGAGGCGACTCCAGAACGTGAGACAAAAAGGCTGTGTTATTGTAGTGAGTTAGATTTTGTTGAAAGACATTTTTTTCTAAAGCCTACTACATTGATTTCATTTATCACAAGTTGATTTTGTCTATATTAGAAATAAAGTTAGGCCTATATTTAGTTTTGTTCACAAAAGGAAGTTATTCAAGTTAGTTGAAATTTTATTACATATTTTACGCCAACAACGGTGTAGTTGTCTACCAGCGTATTGGTGCTACAAGTCAACGACCGATAACAACAAAAGGGGGCGGACTGTTGCCTAAACAAGTCAGCTTTGGTCAGGAAATGGAGGGAGGGGGGGGGGCTCGTTTTGGCTGGCTACCTTGATAGGAGGAAAACTCTGAATGAAAACCTCAGAAGCCGACTTAACTCAGGCAGCATGCAGCACACAGTGCAAAACCCTGGTAGAGCCTGCGACGCCCCTGTTCCCAAACCGCATCCTTACTGATTTCCTTTAGTTCTTTTGGGTACCTTAGTTACGTGGAAATGGGAACAATGCTGTGTGGACATCATTCCGACCATAGCTATCGTAGTGACAACTGAAAGAGGCCTTATCATATCATTCAGCAGGAAGTCTATTAAAGGACAATAACTCTTAAGTTGTCAGTATCTGGTTCAATAAATTCTATCGAAATACATTTTATAAAAGAGTAACAATAATAACAATTAATAATGATATTAATAATAGTATTAAAATTTAATAAGTGATTTAGCAAAAGTACTCTACTAGATAAAATTATGTTTGTTTTTTATTTAATTGTTTTTTTATTTTTATTTTAATATTACGAAAAGTATTCCACAAGTAAAGATACATAAATTAGTTGTATGAGTATACGGAACTACAGTATTTGTTGTTTTGTGAATCTTCATAATTTGGAAATAATAATTGTAAGTGTCCATTGTTAGACATCAATCATAATATTAATAGGAATTCCTGCTTGACAGCTGGTAAATGCACTAACAATATACATTTAGCACGATGTTTCTCGGAATGTACGTACGTGTGTCTACAACTGGTAACACTAGACAAGCTAATGATCATAACAATTTCTGAACAATGTTAAACCTTAATTGTTGTGAAAACGTGGAACTTACGGTGTTGTCTTGTGTGTTTTTGACAATGTAATCTTCTAAAAAATAAATAATATTAATGTTGATCTGGGGATATAAATCACTATTCAGTTGGGCCAAGGGTGGGCAACTTATTTTCTATCGTGGGCCGCATAAGAAAAAATTGTGAATTGGGGGGGGGGGGGGGGATAGCATGTGTGCATATATATATATAATGGACTTGAAGCTAAGAAACATACACTAGCTAACTGTGTATAATGTCTGTGTATAATGTCTGTGTATAATGTCTGTATATAATGTCTGTGTATAATGTCTTTTAATTCACATTTTGTTGTTATTGTCCTATTCCATCCCAACATTTCTTCATAAGGGCCAATGTACAGTTTGTACCTAATGACTGTTTACACTTGTACATAATGTTCCGGAACTGTGGAACTAGCTCCCATGGTGCTGAAAAAAGCTTCTGCACTAAATGGTGATAATTATTGAAAACTGGCGTCTTAAGATTTGCTTTCTAATTCCATAATCAAGGAATCCAGATAAGTCTTGCACTTTTGAAACATTTCACTAGAAATAGTTTATTTGCTGGCCTGGGAAAATGGGAAAGCTTTGTTTAAAAAGATTTAAATAACATGATTGTATTAGCCAACAAGAAAGCACGTAAGATTCATTTTTAATGCCTTTTATTATACAATACTTAAACAATGAATGCACATTAGTTTGGAAGTAAAATGTCTTTTGGCTGTTTTCTTTTTTTTTTTTTTTGGTCATGGGGGCATCACGAGGAGCTGCCGCACTGGGCATCATATACCCTAGCTACGCCACTGGGTTAGACCGCTAGCTCTGCTAAGTTTTATCCCTGAGATATTCAATGCGGGTTTGTGCAAACGTTCTCGTGTAGATTTTGTGATTGGGTTATTGTTCTTTGATTTAATTTTTTTCCTTTTTTTTTAAACTCTCACTGAAAGCACGGGCTCCATCAGTTGTTACACTTGCCATCTTGTTCCATGACAACTCAGCAGTTTGATCACAGTTCTTCATAGCACTCATCTCTTTCTCTCCGTAATTATTTTTTCACGTTTTAAAGGAATTCTTCATTTTGCTCATTACAATTTCATTCCCCTGTTATAATTTTCTTTAATAACTTTGTTGTTTGTTATCAGAAAATGTTGTACTTGGTATAAAATTAAAGGGGAATGCGTGCTCTTTTTATATAGTTCAAAGTCAAGTTTAAAAAAGTAAACATTAATTTAATTTAATGAGGTAATAATCAACGATGGTATCGTCGATTAGGAGAGAAAGAGTTAATACATACTGGCCTGAGTTTGTGTCTTTGTCCGAATGTTTCTAAATATTGCCAATACGAATAATCTTCGTTTACTTTATTTGTTTTAGACTGACATGTAGAGACAATGTTTCTTCAGCCTATTCACCATTAGGCCTACTGATAAGAATCAGAAATTTCAATTATTTATATAAGTATTAAAAAGTATTTTATTTTTATAATCTTTGCATTTTTATATGTATAATCTGCGGTCGCCCCTGATTTGTGTAGGTGTTCGTGGGCCCTATAAAACATTCCGGCGGGCAGCATGTGGCCCGAGTGTCGTGATTTGCCCACCCTTGAGTAAGGCTATGTTGATTATTTAGTTACCCCTAACAGATACTTTTTTTCATTTCTTTACAATCTGTAACTGTGGTGACTCTACCAGACCTCCTGGAGTCGATGTCAACTGCATTGGTTGTTCCGGGGGAAAAATTATCGCCAAAGCACACTTAACGTATTGAGTTGTTTGAGACTTGTATTTATTATAGGCCCCAACGTACCTCTGATTGGTAGATTTGAACCCAAGCTTCAGTCACGTGACCAGACAACAACAAGGTGACATTTCAGGAAACAATGTCTAGCTAATACCTGGCATTGGCTTGAAGCAAAGCTCAACTGGCAGACATGACATGAACTGAACAAATAATCTCGTCTTCTAGAACTCTTTGAGTGCGTCGCCGAACTTTTGGCTTTGAGAGTAACCAAATAATTTCAAGTACAGCTATGAACCATGAACTACGATTTATGAGTGTTCTTAAATCTGAGATCTTGATTCCTTGTGATAAACTGGCCTCGTTCTGACCACTCGCTTATGCTCCTATATTTGCGATGGAGAATTTAGAACTGATGTGCGTCAGCGGGTATATTATCATACCCAGTGGGTTCTGACCACTCGCTTATGCTCCTATATTTGCGATGAAGGCTTTAGAACTGGTGTGCGTCAGCGGGTATATTATCATACCCAGTGGGTTCTGACCACTCGCTTATGCTCCTATATTTGCGATGAAGGATTTAGAACTGGTGTGCGTCAGCGGGTATATTATCATACCCAGTGGGTTCTGACCACCCGCTTATGCTCCTATATTTGCGATGAAGGATTTAGAACTGGTGTGCGTCAGCGGGTATATTATCATACCCAGTGGGTTCTGACCACTCGCTTATGCTCCTATATTTGCGATGAAGGATTTAGAACTGGTGTGCGTCAGCGGGTATACGATTGGTGATAATGGGTTCTGACCACTCGCTTATGCTCTTATATTTGCGATGAAGGATTTAGAACTGGTGTGCGTCAGCGGGTATATTTCAATCAACAGTGTATTTGATCATGAATTATTAAGAAAATAGGCAACGAACTGTCGACATTTCTGACTAAGTAACCCTTGTACCCGCCCCGGTGTAGTGGAGATTATAGACACCTAGTCAGAACGACAGCGGCCTTGGCTGCCAAGGGAGAGGTTTCTACAGTCTTTCCACTAACTTCAAGAAGAACCTATTCTAGTGTGCAATAAACGTCTTCCGAAAGAATGAAGGGTAGGAATGTAATAAATATTAATCATGTACACACACACACATACATTTATACGACCGGGGGATTCCCCCCCCCCCCCCCCGAAAAAATATCCTTGTTACGCTCATGATAGATAGATAGATAGATAGATAGATGAGAAACTGGTGTCTATAAAGAGAAGATAACCGAGAAGAACGACCTATATTCACTGAAGTAAATACAAGACTAGAAATTACACCCCACAACTATCAAAACGAGGCTGATTACGTATGTGCATAAATCCCACGGAGCAGATGTGGACTAATTCTATTAGTGTCCCCCATCACAGAGGCTGCATGTAATTCTTTAGTTCTGGTCTAAGAACTGTCACCGGGCGTAGCAAGGAAGACTTTAGCAAACAGCACAGACACGGTCTTACGAATGTCAAGCTTTTAGTCACACACAGATCTGAAGTTATATAGGTAAGGCCTACGTACTTCTTCTCTGATCATTTCCAATGTTATCGTCTTCATAAAGAGAGAATAAAATTAGATCATGTTGATACGGTGTCTCTGTAATTGATATTAACTAATTAAAGCAAAGGCTGTGTCCGGGAAAGATTTGGATGTGAAAAGGCTGGTTCGAACACTGTAAGGAAATTCTAAACCTTTTAGTAGACCTATAGTATTTCTAGCATTACATAAGTAAAGCAATAATGTCAGTTATGTTGTTGACCGCCTTCAGTCACCTGCTTGAAGTAACCCATTCTCCTGTCTTAACTGAAAACTCATTACAACAACTTGACACAGATATAATGGCACACAAACATTAAACTCTTAGAAGAAGGAGTTTGTTGCACGTGTTTGTTTAGTGTCATGGTAGGACATCATTTAGAGTCTTATATTGTTACAAACAGTGTTTGTTTAGTGTAATGGAGACTTACTCTATCTCAGGTCGGAGTCAGGTATTGCAAGGTTGACCAAGGCTAGCACGAGATGTTGAGATCCTGGTCAACAGGTCCACATGAATGTGTGTACGAGACGTGTGGTTTTTAAGGTAGTTGGTGACTGTGCTCTGAGAGAGTTAGAGTTCGAGCCTCAAGAGTTGGTGATGACAAACTATGGGACTGACTTGAGTAAGAAAGTTTTTGCTATCGGAGATAAGGAGTCTGTGTTTGACTATGTAGTTAAATAATAACGTCTATTGAAGATATGTTAAATAGTTCAATTAAAGTTTTATTAACTATCTAAAGGAGTTGAGTCTCATTGGAGAATGTGATATTGCTCTACTGTTAGATGTTCCTGTCATTAAAAAAATCGGCTCCAAGCCCAAACAGCAATCCAATCCCCTTGACAACAACAAAAATATACAAAATAAAACAAAATAAATAACACACTCTAGTCTATACACAGACACTAGAATTAATATGTGAAGTTAAATTAAGTTTAATATTTCATTATTTAATAACATTTTCCTTTGCAATAAAACAATGCATTCAATAAAAGAAGTGTTCCAGTGGAAGGAGAAAAAACTAAATAGTTCTTTGGATCTAGCATCATCAAGCCTAAAAAATTATCTGAAAATATCTAAATAATAATATTATTATAGAATCAAAATATGTACACTACATAAATTTGAATTAGTTTAGAGACATATTGTACAAAAACTCGTTCGTACCTCACTCGGTCAGACTCTATCACCGCCACTCATTGATCAGGGAACATGAAATGCACCAAGATACCTGTTTGTAGTCGCTGAATGAACTCTTTATGTTGTCTGTTGTATTTATGTGTATTTTCTGTTGTGTTGTCTTTATATGAGAAACGAGTCCTTGTAATCACAACAAATTTCCGTAAGGATCAATAAAGCAGTCTTAGTCTAAGTCTTAGTCTTATTCAAAAAAGTTTTACGGTTAATGCTTATACAGTACTTATTTAGAGGAATGGTCAACACTGTTAAGCACATGCATTTTTCAACTTCCACTCCTGCACTCATTCACTTCTCTATTCTTTGACAATCATATTTTCTTTTAAACACACTTTCATATTTACATTGAAACAGTCTATGTACATGAAAAATATCCGTTTATTATTCAATGATAAACTCTGTAATATTGCGAGAGGTAACTAAGTAGAAATGATTGATTGATTTTCAATTTGATCAATCAAACAAAAAAAAATACAGCGACCTGTCTTTTCCAACCCGTAAAAACGTTATCTAAACTATTGCGAGAGGTAACTAAGTAGAAATGATTGATTGATTTTCAATTTGATCAATCAAAAAAATACAATGACCTGTCTTTTCCAACCCGTAAAGACAACTAGGTGTATCAACAAGGACATTTTAACTGCTATTTTAGTATAGTTATTGGTATAACACAAAATCAGTATCTTACTTAACATAATGTGTTATGCTATTGACAATATCAAGTTGGAACACAAGCATGACCAATAAATATATCTTCCCTATGTACAGCCCTAGTTCGCCATTTTATTAAAACAGCGCATAAAAAAACAGAACAAAAAAAAACTTTTTTTTTAATACTTATGATTCTGCCAATAGTAGCGATGAAGTGTATATTTAAGTGAAAACAAACAAAACAAGAGATTTATCTGCTATATTCTGTTCAAGAGAATGTTTGCTTCTTTAAACATAAAATTTCTAAACATAAAATCTTATTTAATACCTAACTTAAATTATACCAAGTGCTGGCATGAAACTATTTATAGACAAGAAAGTTAAATAACAGTTTTGTATCAGAACAAAAAAATCAGACATACCCTTATAGTCAGTTTTAAGCACTGTCTCGCTTTTATATATATATGTGTATATATATTTATATATACATATGCCATAGCATTAAAGGCTCTTGCTTTGATTTCGGAGCTGGTGTTGCCTTTTCAATTTAATTTTTTAAATCAAGCAGAGTAGCTAAAAAAAAAGACAAGCTTAAAAATGATAAGATTCAATATTTCACTTTTCTAGTTATAAATTTTATTATCAAAGATTATTCACATATCACTTATAACTTTCAATGCAAAATAAAGCTATAGTGTGATATATTCTCATATAATTAAAGGAAAATGACTATCATAATCTAGACTTGTGGTTTCTTTAGTTTAAAAGAAAATTTTGTATTATATATATACATCTAGGCCTATACAACCATCTATTAGTGTTTATTACCCTCAGAAAAATGTCTCAATTGGCTGCATTCATTGTAAGGTTTTAAAAGCAAGTAGGCCAACACTTAACTTCATTTTACTATATCCATCGTTCACATTCAATACATTGCTAAATAGTGTGTTGTCATGTTAGAATCTAGTTTACTGATAGATCAGGTACCGGTATCAGAAACATTATTATTTGTTACTGTTAGTAGATGTTCACTACTGTGACAACTGGTGAGACAGTTTTGATGTCTCAAATAAGTTCTCCATGATTTCAAGTAATACATCTAATACATGTACACACATCTAAATGTAAATCGCCCCATCTGGTCTAATAAACGTAGTTTCCATGGTTGGTCTCTAGGATGCGATCTGGGTTTGAGGCAAGAAGACTTTCTAGCGTTGGTTTAGGAGTCAGACATTGTGTAGCAGTGTTGCCATACCTGAGAAAGTAAAAGAGGAAAACAATAGAATAAAACATTCAATGCAGAGATGATTCAATTATGTTGTTGTTAATCTAATGCACTGTTTTTCAACAGTATTTATCACGACTGGATATGCAGCAGAGCAAACAGTGTAACACTCAGGGTCTAAAATATTTTAAACTTATTTAAATTATGCATACTAAATAAATGAAGCAAATAAAAAAGGGAAATAAGATGAAATGTAAAATGTTTTACATGTTTCAAATGTTCCTTCTGGTCTAATAAACGTAGTTTCCATGGTTGGTCTCTAGGATGCGATCTGGGTTTGAGGCAAGAAGACTTTCTAGCGTTGGTTTAGGAGTCAGACATTGTGTAGCAGTGTTGCCATACCTGAGAAAGTAAAAGAGGAAAACAATAGAATAAAACATTCAATGCAGAGATGATTCAATTATGTTGTTGTTAATCTAATGCACTGTTTTTCAACAGTATTTATCACGACTGGATATGCAGCAGAGCAAACAGTGTAACACTCAGGGTCTAAAATATTTTAAACTTATTTAAATTATGCATACTAAATAAATGAAGCAAATAAAAAAGGGAAATAAGATGAAATGTAAAATGTTTTACATGTTTCAAATGTTCCTTCAGAGTTGAAGATAGTTTACTTCCTTGTCCAAACCTCCCGCAGGACGACGGGGGATGGGAGCGGGCAGGATTTGAACTCTCGACCATTGATAAATCCGAACGATAGTCCAGCGCGCAAACCGCATGACCAGGCAGCCATCCATGTACAAGTTTGTTAATGTATCATTTTTATATAGCATTACTAAAAAGTAATTTTCATTAAGACAGTAGGAGTCACTACGAAAATACTGCCCATGGCCCCCACTGACTTAAATCCATTGCTGGTAATTATGTACCAACTGTGGAGGCTATGACACAGCTAGTAGCACTACAAGCATATGTAGAACTTCTACATTTCAATATTTTTCACTTTTAGATATATTGGCTTATTAGGGATCAACAAATCCACTTTTAAACATCTTTATTTTGAAACACAGTCAAGTCAAATATGAAAAGAAATAACATTATTTTCTTTGTACAAATTAAAATTGTTGCCATGACAACAATCTGGAATAAATAACAAGGAAATTCTTTTCAGTAATAAAATCTCTCTAGTTCAAATTCTTTTTAGAAACTTCTATCATAATTATTTTTATAACTGTGACCTTCTAGAAACTGACGCATGCTATTTTTTTCCCCTTAACCTCTTTCTCTGATTGGGTGACTATAATTAACGTGTTTACTCTGGTCTTCTATGACCTGACCTCGGCTTCTAGAAACTGGTCGAATCAGGTCACAGTATCGACTCGTGACAAGAAATAACTAATTCCCAGTGTGGTGACATCATAATAATAGTTTACTTCTTGAAAACTTCCACTGTAGATATATATAATTATTGGCGCTTAATTTGGACCTTCTGTCATGACTTGCGTCTCTGAAGGATATCTACTTCAATGAGATGCTGCTTTGTTCTTTGTCGAACCCTTTAAAAACATGAATCCAACATTTCAAGGGGAGTTGTGACCTGAAACCCCCAAGAAAAGAGGACAGCCCAGGAATACATGGCATCTGCAATTTGGAAGCAGGTACCAAGCAGATAGGCAAGACATGGGGACAGTTGGGGAGACTAGCCCAGAACTTAGATGCCTGAAGAAAGCTGGTTGGTAGTCTATGCCACAGACATAGATGAAAAGAGATGATATTGACTTGCGACACATGTTATCTTAATCTAGTTAATCTAATTTTATTTACAGAGATAAAATATTTGCCTTGTTCAACTAATGAGCAGCCACTTTACATTTTGATTCATCTTTGATAGGTTACAACTTAAATGCAATCAGGCTGCATATCACCATTAAGCTCAAATATGAAATTTATCACTTAGTACCTTTCAACGGTCACACCTTTCTTCAGGTCACTGGGGTCAGTGTGATGGACATAAATGGCATCTCGGGATGACAAAGATGGACACTCATTGTGGTAGTTGTAGGGTAGCAGATAGAAACCCATGTTAGTACCCACTGTAGTTGTGACAGGTATGTCCTCGGTACGTGGGATATGATAGGTACCACAGGTAACCCAGAATACCAGATCCTATGAGATATAGACATGATATTAATTGTAGAGTTTAGAGGTATATTTTATTAAATGTACAAAATTTCATACATTTAAGCCTAATGAAATTTAATTATGTTTCTATAACAATATAAAGACAATATAAAGTGACAAAATAAAATGTTTAAAATGTGTTTTCTTTCTGGTTCCCCAACCCCCAATTTTATCCCTGCTGATTCTTAATTCACTTCATCTTGTTATACTTATCAAGTACTGATAAAGGAGTAAAATTATATATTTTGCATGAAGCGATTATGTCATTCATATTTTCTTAATTAAAAATACAACTTTAAAGTTGATATTTCAAACCTCAATGACCAAGGATCAATTGAAATAGATTTGAGTCATTACTATAAGCAATTTGATCACAAAAGAAATGTTAATACAACCAACAATTTTTACATTTCCACATAACACAATTCTAATCAGGGCCTTCATTCCAAGCTGCTGATTAGATTTAAAGCCAAATACCAAATCTAAGATATAATGAAATCCTCCTAAAAAACAGGGCTACTGGCTACTGCATTAAACAGTCATTTGAAATGAACAAGCTTGACTACTAATGTGATCATTGCAGTAGAAACTTCAATTAATTGTTAGTTGAATAAACCTATTTGTATCTAATTGATAAGTAATTTTCTAAATGCTAAGATGCAGATGAACTGGAAATGGAGGCAATCACTTACTTGGTCAAGAATTGATTCATTGTCACTGTAGAATTCCGTAAAGTTGGTCGCGGGCCTTGCACTGTCAAACAAGCCATACACAGAGCTGCTTCGAATCTCTGCATCCTTTTGTTTTGTGACCACCATCTGGTGGCGAGCCCAAGGAATCGATCGCTCGTTATCAACATTCTCTGGCAGTAGACTCTTGGACATACCTTCTATGTGGATTCTGTTGTGAATAAAGCATTTCTAATGAGCATAGGCAAACAAACAAAAAATGTATACAAGTGTTAACTATTTATTGTAACCGAGTGATCTTTCAGGCTGAAACCATTTCTGAAAGCTTTCCACAACATTTTTCACATTCTTCCCTCCCCTGGTTTATCTACTGTTATATAACTTTAATGCATCTATAGACTTTATAATATTATCTTACTGTCTGTAAGTTCTGAGAAACCACAGTTTGCAGTCAAATAAATATTCTTTTCAGTCAAATATTTTTTTTTTTAACTTTCTTATCAGTTAAATTCTGTACAGTATCTTATTCTTTTCAATAAAATATTCTAACAATCAAATATTCTTTTCTGACAACTTTTTCAGTCAAATATTCTTTTCAGTCATATATTCTTTTCAGACAAACATTCTTTTCAAACATTCTTTTCAGTCCATTATTCTTTTCAGTCAAAAATTCTTTTCAACTAAAGGCTTTATGATCTAGCAATGTTTGATTCATTCAGAAATCATTGAGCTTACAAATTCCACTTCATTGAGCACAATTTACCTGTAGCCTTTGCTTTCACTGAATGAGTTTTTGGCGGTGTTGCTGAAAACAATGTGCTGCTTGGGAGTGTCAAAATTGAAGTCGAAGACAGCCTCCCCCTCAGTGTTCTTTAGCGTACGGACAATTTTGTTCTGGTAAAAATCTTTTGTTGAGTCCTAGAAAGTAAATTATACAATAAGATAGGATGCATCATAAACAAAAAATCTAACACCAGATTTATCACAAACTTTATTGGAATAAAATTGGAATAAAGTTGTAGTAGTTTGTTTTTTTTTAATTTATTAATTTTTTGAGAAAAAAAATCAAAATTATTCATCTGAAACAAAAGTTGGGGGAGCTTTACTTACATCAGACCTCTTGACCAGATCTTGCATTATATCCAAAGTTTGGTAACGATTGCTAGTTCCAACAATATCAAGGTCAATCTTAAAATTGACGAGGTGGTGATGGAGATTGCCAAGGATATTTTCCCCCAAACGAAATCCGTAGGGTCTCTCTGCCTCTCGATAATAGCTTGTCTGGATGTACCCTGGTCATAAAGAAACAAAATAAAAATGTGGAGTATTTCTTAAAGAATCAATGTAGTGATAGGAGGGGAACATAAAGAGTGGATTCGACATAATAAACATAAAGCTTGTTATTGATTCAGAAATTTAAGAGCAAGTGCAGTATTTCCAGTGGTGATGAATCCCTAGCTGTAATCAGCATATTTTGCAGTAGAAAAAACTTTGAAACTATTACCCTACTTACTTTTCCTAAATTTATTTTAATTTTATCCATCGTCATCAAATGAATTGTGTTATGATCTTATCTTATACAATACAGACGTTACTTCAAAAAAGAAGATGATTACGTCCTACGCATCATGCATTTAGTCATGCATGATCTGTTTTATTGGCTAAGTCATTTTATTTTTTTCCTTTTTTTTAAGACTTTCTATATTGTCAAAAAGATTTTCATTTTAAAGTGATTTCAAAATATCTCATTTCAGGTTCTTATCATCAACATATTTTGATGCATTTTAATACTTTGAACAAAATTGTAAATGTTTTGACATAAAAAAGCATCAAATGACATTCACAGAAAGAAATGCACAGATATGCTGTCAAAAGAAACTTGAAAAAAAAAAAAAAATCGCTTTTTAACACTGAATCTACAAAGATCCTAGTATTTATAAAAGAAAAAAAAAAAAAACTTACCTGACGCCATCAAGCGTGTTTCCAACACACCATTCTGGTGGAATATAAAGTCTACTATATAGTCATAGTTGACAACAGTTAAGGCCGTTCTGAAGATATGAAACAAGAACGAAATAATTAGATTTCATTAGTTCTTGTTTTTTCTCCCTTGCCCACCCCATTCTCCCATTTGTCTCTCTCTCTTTTGGTTTTCTTTTTTTATTTTTCTTTCTCTTATCAACCATAATTATTTTATTTTACCTACTGGTTTTCAGCTTATTAAGTGCTGAGAATATTTATCATACATGTTGTTTCTTTTGGATAATACCCTTATCTTAAATATTCCACACGTTACTGCGAAAAAGAAGATAATTAGGTCCTTCACATTTCATGTGTCAATCCTAGTCATATCTAATATTACAACAGACGCTACTTCAAAAAAGAAAATATTACGCCTTTTATATTTCATGTCAATCTAGTCTTAATTTATATATTACAGATATTACTTTAAAAAAAAGATAATTACGTCAGCTAAACCCTCCTGGCTTATAATTCATTTTGAATGCACTACCAAGTAAAAATTGGTCAGGTTTATATTTTGGTACATTATTCAAATAAAAAAAAATTATTTTAAACATGCTTAACTCTTTCTCTCCATAATTTTTTTCCAAATTCCATTGGACTTATTCATTTTGCTCATTTGTGTGTCACTCCCCTGTTATGGTTAAACTTCAATAATGTTTGTGTATGTAATCAGGAAATGTTATTTTGGGTATATAATTATAGAAGAATGCATGCTCTTTATATATAACCTAAATTAAAGTTTATAAAACCAAAAATTAATTTGATGTAACGGGGTCAAATCAACGTTGGTATCGTCAGGAGAGAAAGAGTTAAAAGAGGATGATATATTTTGTATCAGCATTAAAAAGCTCATCTTTACCAGATTTAACATTTTCTTTTATTACAATCTCAGCCTATTAAAATTTAAGAGATCTTAGAAGGCTAATCTCACCTCAGTACCAGAGCCGAGTCCAACATGCCACCATAGAAGCTCCCCTCGCTAACTGTGTAGGACAAATGTCTTCTGAGAGGCAGCCCATTGTTGTGTTCAAACAGACAAAATGTGATGTAGCTGACACTCGGTGAATCGCCATATTGGTTGTAAAATGTCTACGAATGTGCATGAAAAGATCATATCATTAGTATGTAATTAGTTTTATGTATACATAATATGTATATTAATTATGCAGCATCAAAATAAACATGTGTTCATCAGGAGAAAAGTATATTAAACACTCTTCTGATTACTTAAGAAAATACAAATTGTACTCAGCAAGTATATTATTAATGTTTGTTTGTTTTATAAGTTGTATAAGTTTTGAACATTTCTTCAAGAATGAAGTTTATTAGGTCCCCAACCTCCTGCACATCCTGAATGATAATTTTTATCTGTCTTTTTTTGTTTTCTGGCTGTTGCATTGGTGTTTCTTTGTCTGTATTTTATGCATCTTGATTTTTGGTTGTGTTGACAGGTAAAAGAGTATAAGAGTATGTGTGTCAAGTTCTAACTTATGTCTGCTTCTGACTTAAAACTAGCTAAATCAAATTTTCAATGAAATGGATGAATACTGAGTGAAGCAGTGCCTTACAGAGCTTGCCACCTCCCTTAAAAGAGGAAGCAGACAAGTGGAAAAAATAGACAAATTTAGGGTTGACTTACATGTGTATATAATTCCTTGGAGCAAAAAAAAAGGGAAAAGCCTTAGAAAAAGAGGGCATAAAAGAAAGAATAGTTCCCCTTTCAGACTTTGCAATCTAAAGGGCAGATGATGTTAAAGTCATTTGTTTTTGTGGCCCACGGTTAAGGAGGATGTCATGCATGATGACAATGATCTTTTCTTTCCCCACAACTAATATCAGTTATCCATTAGAGCTGGGTGGCGCCCTAAGGAACCAGAGATTAAAAATCCAAGTCTTCATCAGGACCCCCAGTTCATAAGCTAAGTACTCAGCCTATGTGCCTTTACTGAAAAAAGAACATAAAAATGTAAGAACTGATTTAAGACAGCTATATTGAAGCAATGTTCACATCCTTTCTACTAAGACACATGAAGAACTCCATGTATGAGACATTTTCTTCAGGTTACTTTGTGATCAGAATGCCTTTTACTGAGC
Organism: Biomphalaria glabrata; assembly: GCF_947242115.1. Lineage (NCBI taxonomy): Eukaryota > Metazoa > Mollusca > Gastropoda > Planorbidae > Biomphalaria > Biomphalaria glabrata. The sequence goes on along the minus strand of NC_074721.1, from coordinate 3,276,286 downwards.
CAACAAACAACTTTATATTTCTCTCTTTTATTCACAGTGAGTTGCTAACCAAAACATGCTCCTTGAACTTTGAACTAGATTCCAGTAAATGTAAACAAAGTGTAGCTTTTCTTAGCGGCCCCCGAAAGGGGAAAAGATGCTATTATTTTTTAGTGGCCTGTCTGCCATCCCGTTTAGATCTCAGAAACTAGAAGAGAAATGAAAATCAGACATCATGATATTTTACATCATTCAAAGTTCTGATGCAACGGCTACTTTTTTCTTTTCTGAAAGCTAAAAATCTAATTTTTACAATCAATCAATTATGCAAGCAGTTTTTTCATTAAAAAATACACCATTTTTAGAGCTATTCACTATTAATAGTAACAAACACCAACGACAAAAAATACACATGATATAATGCAAGTCTAATCAACATGCAAGAACATTAACACATATGGATATGCCTTGATGTAACTATATATTCTCCATTAAAGGAATGTCTGTAATTTAAAAGATAAGATGTATATGCATAATGCAAAAGGTGTAAACAACAATGTAAAAGCCAGACATTTTCACACTTCAAACCTAAGCATTCCAGACAGAGGACATGACCCCAAAAAGGAGGACAAGTCATATTACCAGACTTCTGGAAACCTCTAGACTAACTACATATAAATCAAAGGAGGAAATAGTCTACCAACAAGTGTGGCACCTGGTCATGTGGTATGTGCACTGGACTGTAGTTTCGACTTGTCGATGGTCCTGGGTTCATACCCTGCCCGCAGCCATCCCCCGTTGTCCTGCGGGAGGTTTGGACTAGGAAGTAAATTATCTTCAACTCTGAAGGAACATCCGAAACATATAAAACATTTTTTTCACAAGTAAAGAAATCAAGGAATCATTTGGCTAATATAATTTGCATGGCTGCCAGGTCATGGGATATAAACTGTTCTGTTATTCTATCGCTCAATAGTCTTGGGCTCATACTCTGCCCACTGCCATCACCTGACGTCCTGCGGGAGGTTTGGACATGGATGTAGATTATCTTCAACTCTAAAGGAACGTCCCAAACATGTAAAAGATTTTCAACAAACATCTATACATATAATTGTGAAGCTTGCCAATCTCAGAAATCTTATACATATCTATACACAGATCTGGAGGTGCGATGGCTGAGCGGTAAAGCGCTTGGCTACCAAACCATAAGTCCAAGGTTCGAATCCTGGTGAAGTCTGAGATTTTTAATTTCGGGATCTTTGGGTGCCTCTGAGTCCACCCAGCTCTAATGGGTACCTGACATCAGATTGGGAAAAGTAAAAGTAGACGGTCATTGTGCTGGCCACATGACACCCTCGTTAACTGTAGGCCACAGAAACAGATGACCTTTACATCATCTGCCCTATAGACCACAAGGTCTGGAAGGGGAACTTAACATAAATATATAGATCTACCTGATTGATAAGCGTTGCAGTATCTGGACAGTCACCACCAGGTACCAATGACCTATACTGAAGACCAGCAACAGAAGCACTCTCAACATAGTCACTGGTTTGCTAAACAAAAGCAAAATAAATAGGAACTATTAATCATTAAAGTCATGCATGTTAACCAATATGATTTTAATTCTGCCAAGTCACTGGTTTTCCTGGCTGGCTCAGCAACCCATTCCATGCTCTAATAGCACTAGGGAAGAAGGAGTATTTGTACAAATTTGTATTAGCATACGGAAAGAAGGAATGTCCCTTTATTTTTTGTGTCTTTGTGAATATTTTATTAGATTCCGTTTTTGTATTTCAAGATTATGGTTCAGTGTTTTATATTTAAATTGCTGTAGACTTTACCTTTGAGTCTTCTCTCCTGAAGGCTTTCTACTGACTAGATCTAGATTATAGTATAGAGTATAGTTCTATACTGTCTACTATGACTATACACTATAGTTATAGTGACTATAATCTAGATCTAGAGTACTCTACTCTAGACTAGATATAGATTTATAGATTCCTAGTCTTAGTCTAGTACTCACTCACTCACTGTCACACTACTACAGTCTGAGTCTACAGTGCCTACAGTACTACTACTGTACTAGAATTTACTAGATCTACTAATCTACTTACTTAACTTACTACTACTAGTACTACACTGTCACACTGTCTACACTAGTACTAGTAGTAGTACACGACTACTGACTACTGTACAGTAAATTGAGTAAACACGGAAACAGTAACACTAAACTTGACTAAACAGTTACAGTACACTTACATTTAGTTACAACTTACAGTTTACAGTAAGTTACAGTAATACAGTTACTTGAGTTACAGTCACACTAGTCACAGACTGTAGGCAGTGTAGCCTGTGTTGTGTAGGTCCTAGTTAAGTTAGTAGTATTATTAGACAGATAGATCTATGTAAGCTAGCATTGAATCTGATTAAAACATTATAATGATTATTAAAACACAATAATAATCCAGGATTACCAGGGCCAGGTGGTTTTTGTTTCTTTACATTATTTTTGTGAGACTTTAAAAACTATAACTTCAAGAAACGGAGTAGTTTTAGAACCTCCTCCCCCCCCCCTTCCCCCCCCCCCCCCCACCCCTTTCAAAAAAATAAATAAAAGCCAGTATACTGGCAAACCAGGCAGTGAGGTAGAGCTGTTTTAGCGAAAAAAATAAATAAATAAAAGCCAGTATACTGGCAAACCAGGCTGTGAGGTAGAGCTGTTTTAGCGAAAAAAATAAATAAATAAAAGCCAGTATACTGGCAAACCAGGCTGTGAGGTAGAGCTGTTTTAGCGAAAAAAAAAAATAAAAGCCAGTTTACTGGCAAACCAGGCTGTGAGGTAGAGCTGTTTGAGCGAAAAAAATCAAATCAATAAAAGCCAGTATACTGGCAAACTAGGCTGTGAGGTAGAGCTGTTTTATCGAGAGAAAAAAAAAACAGTATACTGGCAAACCAGGCTGTGAGGTAAAGATGTTTTAGCGAAAAAAATAAAATAAAAGCCAGTATACTGGCAAAGTAGGCTGTGAGGTAGAGCTGTTTTATCGAAAAATAAAATAAAAGCCAGTATACTGGCAAACCAGGCTGTGAGGTAGAGCTGTTTTATCGAAAAATAAAATAAAAGCCAGTATACTGGCAAAGTAGGCTGTGAGGTAGAGCTGTTTTATCGAAAAAAAAAATAAAAGCCAGTATACTGCAATGGCAAACCAGGCTGTGAGGTAGAGCTGTTTTAGCGGGAAAAAAAAATAAAAGCCAGTATACTGCAATGGCAAACCAGGCTGTGAGGTAGAGCTGTTTTAGCGGAAAAAAAAAATAAAAGCCAGTATAGCCTACTGCAATGGCAAACCAGGCTGTGAGGTAGAGCTGTTTTAGCGGAAAAAAAAATAAAAGCCAGTATACTGGCAAACCAGGCTGTGAGGTAGAGCTGTTTTATCGAAAAAAAAAATAAAAGCCAGTATACTGCAATGGCAAACCAGGCTGTGAGGTAGAGCTGTTTTAGCGGGAAAAAAAATAAAAGCCAGTATACTGCAATGGCAAACCAGGCTGTGAGGTAGAGCTGTTTTAGCGGAAAAAAAAAATAAAAGCCAGTATAGCCTACTGCAATGGCAAACCAGGCTGTGAGGTAGATCTGTTTTAGCGGAAAAAAAAATAAAAGCCAGTATACTGGCAAACCAGGCTGTGAGGTAGAGCTGTTTTATCGAGAAAAAAAATAAAAGCCAGTATACTGGCAAACCAGGCTGTGAGGTAGAGATGTTTTAGCGGAAAAAAAAAATAAAAGCCAGTATACTGGCAAACCAGGCTGTGAGGTAGAGCTGTTTTAGCGGGAAAAAAAAATAAAAGCCAGTATACTGGCAAACCAGGCTGTAAGGTAGAGATGTTTTAGCGAAACGGTGAAGTTGAGTCAGGAGAAATGCAAAGGGACGGAATAATTTTTTTTTTGTTACTAACCAAAACGGTGCCTAATTTTAATTCTAATAATAAGAAAATAATAATTATTATTATGATAATCATCATTATCCATAAGGAAATTTGTCTTACAATTTGTGCATTACACCAAACAAAACATGATAACAATAGAAAACCAAAATATATACATTCACACCAGACTCATAAGTTACATGCGAAACGTTTATAGTGTATCTCGAAAGTAGGCTTATTTATTATAAGCTGCAGTAAATTTCGTGACTACAGAAAACATATTCTATGTTAGTCTTTTTGCTATCTGTGTCTTGTATCTCTTTTGTGATGGTAAAATCATGACCCAATGGGAGATTTTTTTTATTTCTAGAATCTTTTTAGCTAATGAATGTTTTTCTAAAACAGCTGACGCAGACCAAATTATTTTTGTCAATGACTTTACCAGCAGCATTTAGAGCTCTATGAAGTTTATTTTTATATGTAAAGTTCAGATTGCCATACCAAGCAGTGATATTAAATCTTAAAATGTGCAGGTGTGAGAGTAGGCCTAATAAAACATCGCCAAGGCCTTTTCGCTAACATTAAATGAGGACATTTTTCTCAGGAGCCTAATCGTAATCTTTGTGATCGTTTTTGCTGACATAATCAGTTTTTGCAGTAAAAGTTTGCACTATTTCAATGTTCTCTGCAGCTACAAGAAACAATATCATTTTCCTTTTTTTTTTCCTACGAAAATCGATTATCATTTCATTGGGATTTTTGGGGCATTAAATATTTTAAAAATTAAAAAATATCTTTACAGTATTTTTCAATGTGTTCTATTTCTCTGAAATACTCCTGAGCTCTCTGAGAGCAGGGAAAGAAAAGCGGCATCATCAGCGAATTTGGTGAATGAACAAAAAAGGACATATATATTGGCCTCCTTCAGTCGTAGAATATGGTTCATCTTTTTCATGTGGCTGTGGAGCCCTATTTTGGAGAGACACTCCCGTCCACATATATTGCAGGTCAAGATGGCTTTCGCTTTGGCGGTGAAGAAGCTGGCCATTTTTCGTATGGCACGCTTTTCTTCCAGAGCTGAGGCCCATGTTTTCTCACTGTCCATAGCTTTCTTGGTCACTCTCTCTCTCTCCGACCTGTGTGGTCTAGGGCTATGCCTTCACAATAGTCAGTATCAATGTTCACTGATTTTAAATCCCGTTTTATCACATTCACGTAACGGAGGTGGGGGCGACCAGTTTTTCTTGAGCCAGACGCGAGTTGCCCGTAGTCTCTTTACTATAGCCTGAGAGAAGCGGGACATTAGTGACTGAGGCTTCTCTTATGAGTGTACCACTACCGCTGCGTCGTCCGTGTGTAATGTCTATAGATCTAGGCCTACATCTAGGTCTATACTGTAAACTAATATTATAATTGTAATTATCCTAAGGCAGTAGTTTAACCTCACCCAATAAAAATCCAGAGACATGCAAACAACGATTTTGTAAAATATGAATTAATTACATTAAAAGGAATTCTCTTAGCGTTTCAACAAATACAATTTAGAAATTGAGTATTAAAAAACAAAAACAAACTTACCGGCCAAGGGGAATTACCAGAGTAGAACGCAGCGAATTCTGATAATGCTATTTCATATGCAATTCTCTCCCCTTTAAATCTCACATCATACAACGCTGGTCCGCTAATTGAAGACATTCGAAAGTTGAATGCCCAATTCAGATATGTCACCTGGTGGGAAAAAAACGACAGTTATGACAGAAAGTCTAAGAAAGTCATCAAATTGTTTTACATATAGATTTAGACTTCATGCCTTGGAAACATTTCATAAAATTATAAAAGGTGGAGTCTTTCTATCCGTTACCTCTTCCTCATAGCGGAACTGTTGTCACTGATAGAAGGGGCAAAGGCGAGCCAACTGGCGCCTAAACTAGCAAGATTCGGGAAGAAGGGGCTAGTTAGCCTGGGCGGGCTACCCACCTAATCTTAATCTCTGCTGCATTGCAGCCATAACCAAACATTGAAACGGCTTCGGACGTCAACCCTGATGAAAAAATCAGAAGCTGGTGACCCTTGGGCAGCTTCAACATGCAGTGACGCCGCCAGCCTCTTCTTTGGATGCATCAGCCCCGTGGAGAGGGTGGAACTGCTGTGTGGGTGTGTTCCGACAATAGCCAAGGATTTCATCTCATTTGACCCATAAAAGGCCATAGAACAAACTATTAGGCATACTCTTGCATTTATTGCGTACTCTGTAAATATACCTTTTTCTTTATAGTAAACTAGACATATGTTACCCGCGACCCGCGGGTCTTTATTTGCGCATTACTGTCGATATAGTCACTGAGAGTGTTTGTAAACAATTAAACGAAATAATAATGTAATAAGTAAAGCGAATGTGTCAATGTAAAAATAGTGTGAATGAAGCTATCAGATCAAAATAGCTAATAGGGGAAAATCCATTTTTTTTTTTATTAAAACATTTGCTTTTGAATAATCTAGTGGATTGGATTTAGATGTATGTTAAACGTAGCTAATGATCCTTTCACGTTATTTCTCTTTCGCTCCGAAAATAAAATTAGTTTTGCGAAAATGGTTTACCCGAAGTCGATACATTCTTATCTATTAAAAACGAAAAGAGCGATAGCTTTGTTAAATGAATGGGATTATAAAGTGAACAATTAAACGAAATAATTTTTAGTACGCGATTCATGAATGAATATAGATCTAGGCCTATCTCACCTCGGCTTCGCAGCTTTCGTAAACGAATGTAGATTTAGAAAACCAAATTTGAATGTTTATTTGATCAAAATATGAAATGAATGGACTTTAATTAATATATGTATACATTACAACAGTTGGATTAGAGTTTTAGATCTAGGGATGGTATTATAAAGTGAACAATTAAACGAAATAATGTTTAGTACGCGATTCATGAATGAATATAGATCTAGGCCTATCTCAACTCGGCTTCGCAGCTCTCGTAAACGAATGTAGCTTTAGAAAACCAAATTTGAATGTTTATTTGATCAAAATATGAAATGAATGGACTTTAATTAATATGTTTATGTGTTAAAGTATAAAACTATCTGTTCGAAGAGAAGTATTATCATCTTAGAGTTGAATTAGAGTTTTAGATCTAGGGATGGGATTATAAAGTAAACAATTAAACGAATTAATTTTTAGTACGCGATTCATTACGGAATTGTCTAATGAAAGAATGTTCGTCAGGAAATCTGTAGTCACAGATATAAGGAACTAATTAATGTAAAAAATGCTTTTGAAACACAAAATTGAAGGTTAATTTTATTATATAATGAAATCAATGGATCTTCTTTTGTCTTTTCATGTGTCAAAGTAAAAAACTATCTGCGCAAAGTGTATTTCTTAAAATTAGATCTAGGTCTAAATCCTTTCTATCTTTTCTCATGTCAACATTGTAGACATGGCCTAGATCCATAAAATACTATAGCTGTAATAGAGTCGGACAACTTTATTTTTTTTGAGGGTCTTAAGTTTGTTTTAGGGCTACAATACATACACTACGGTCTAAGTTGGTACCCAAGGAACATTCCTGCCTAGTTTTATCAAGATTGGTCAAGCGGTTTTGATGTCTATAAGTAACATACATACATACATACATACCCCTCACATTCTACTTTATAATATAGATTACTTAGCAGAAGTCCGAAATTACAAGTGTATAAATGACATCTTCATAGCTCAACACGCCTCTAAAAAATACAATTGAAAACTACGATGAAAAGGGCTGAGTCTGCAGTCTTCTAGTAATGTCTTTTATTCTGAAGATTGTTAAGACATATCCTAAAAAGTTGCTATACTAAGTTAAGAAAGGACGATGGTCAAGACATGACTGAGGCTAGTTGCTATTAGAGCATGGAATAGGTTGCCTGAATGAGTCTGGAAAACCAACGACTTACTAGAGTTTAAATCATTGATTAGCATGCATGACTAGACTGACCTAGGGGACATGCGTAGGACGTAATTGTTTTTTTCATTTTTTGTTTAACCCTTAAAGTGCTGAGCTGTTTTACAATGAGTGCATACCAAACGGAATTACAATTCTGATGTTTAGAGGCTAATATGCCACACGCTTTTTAAGGGTTAAAGGTCAAGGTCTGAAGACACCAACACTCGATTAGACAGTAGTTTATGGTAAATATAAATTCCGATGCGTTGCTACGCAAATGGTTTGTTACTTGTTTGTAAAATGATTTACATGTTTCGGATGTTCCTTCAGAGTTGAAGATAATTACTTCCTAGTCCAAACATCCCGCAGGACGACGGGGGATGGGAGCGGGCAGGGTTTGAACCCGGGACCATCGATAAATCTGAACGACAGTCCAGCGTGCAAACCGCACGACCAGGCAGCCATACTTGAACAAGTCTCAGACGTTCCTACCCCAGCTGGGGCATTACTCGAACCCAGGACTATCGCGACGAACGTCCGGAGCTTATACCGTGCCATATCTTACAATCATTTTAAGTTAAACATTGTATTTTTCTTTACGATTACATTATAATGTTCAAATTATCTTTTGAAGTGACAGGGAATGTATGATAATGAGGTGGCGTACAATAAATCCTATAGAAAAAGTAAGAGTATAAAAAAGGTATATCGAGATTTGAATAAGAATACACAAAATATTCATTAATAGTAACGAAAGATCACTTTTGCAAATTAAATACAAGTTACTTTGTGCTACAACAAAGGGAAGAACTTAGACATTTGACCCAGCAGTGTTGAAAATGCACAATAATTCTAAATATAATTTTTAAATACATTGTAGGTTTTCATAAAGCCATTTGACTAGAATCTTCTCTTTGTTTAGAAATTTCATTATTCATTACATTCTTCAGTGCTAGAAATTTTGTTATTTTTAAATTTGTGGTCATTTTTTTTAAATACAGGCCATCTTGGCGGTTAAAGAATGTTTTTGCTGCTTACCCTTCTGTTTTTCAGGGAATATCTGATGCCGTCAGGCTCGACAGCCGAGGGAGGTCTCTGTGGGTTTACAGGCTGGGCGTCGCCTCTTCTGTTCAGTGTCGAGAATAGTGTGTCCGTCTGAGCTGGCCTGGTCAATTTGATTTTGATAATTCTGGCAGACACAAAAACATAAATTAAACAGCACTATCTTCCTTACTGACATTACATATTGCTTTTTGTTTTTTTTTAATGTTTTATTTATTTATTATTTTATTTTAATTAAAGTTGCAGTTATTTAATTGGATGACTTGTAGAGTGCTATGTTCTTATCGTATCTTTTATAATACAGACGTTACTTCAAAAAAGAAGATGATTACGTCCTCCGCGTCATGCATTTAGTCATGCATATTAACCAATGACTTAAATTCTGCCAAGTCACTGGTTTTCCTGGCTAGCTCAGGCAATCCATTCCATGCTTTAATAGCACTGTTCGAGTGCAGTCACAATGGCCCCCTAGTTCAAATCCTGCCCTCCTTTAGTAGGTCTAATCTAGGATGTACTGATCTTCATTTGTGATGGACCGTGCGAAACTTTGAAAGCAAAACTTTTACATTCCCAGAGAAAGATACTTTTTCTTTTACTGGACCACTAACGCCCATTGGGTCCCGGGTTTGAATCCAGGTGAAGACTGATATTTTAAATTTTCGGGATTTTTGGGGCACCTCTGAGTCCATCCAGGTCTAATGGGTAACTGACATTAGTCGGGGAAAAGTTAAGGCGGTTGGTCGTTGTGCTGACCACGTGACACCCTGGTTAACCGTGAAACATAGAAACAGACGACCTTTACATCATTTGCCCCATAAATCTCAAGGTCTGGAAGGGGGAACTTTTCGCTCACTGATCTATTTCTAGGCTCTGTATTGTTTATTTTGTGTGGAAACTTTCTTCCTTTATTTTGTAAAGAAAGACAAGACAGAAAGAAACGTTAGCTATCAGGGCCGGTCTTAGGCCACTGCAATCTATGCGGTCGCAGTGGGCCCCACACTTTCATAGGCCCCCGTGCTAATTCCATGTGTAAATTATTAAATTAAAACACTATAACTTTATACATAATAACAGGGGTTCCGCGGACTCTTGATTTAATAAAATTGTTAAAATCTGAAAACTCATAAAAATCTACTGAAAAATAGACGAAATTGTCATTTTGGGATGTCAATAGATGAAAACGGCATTTTGAGCTTTAATTTATTGCAAATATAAATGTATTTTCTAAAACAAAATCTAAATTTTGACAGTATGCCTATCCCTACCTAGACTAGGCCCCGCGCAATCTGTTCCGCATTGGGCCCCGCAGTTGTTAGGACCTGCCCTGTTAGCTACGGTCAGACATGAGTGGTACAATATTGTTTCTGCTTTACACGTCTCAGAGTGCAACTTGATGGGGATAATAGAGAAGTACAGACGAAGCGATGCTTACAAAGACAAAGCATTAGTTCCAACTTACCCATTACTGTTGGTGTTATAGGCGGTCTTAAATTCTCCAATTGAATTGTATAACTGTCCAGAGTACCAAACTTTACTGTGTGACCATTTAGTAGAGTCCACACCATTCAGTTGACACAGGATGCCCAGGCCCAGTGGGTGTAGCAGGTAATATGGCACGTTATAGGTTGGGAATATCCACACATTCCTGTCGAACAAATGAAAAATGCTACACATTTATCTGGGGCCGGCCTTAGGTAATTGGAGGCCCCAGGCAAAGTGAATATGGCGGCCCCAAATGAAATAACAAACTAAAAATAAACACCGGAAAAAAATAAAATTACGCAAACACAAGGATCTTCTAACATAAGTAGCCTGACAAGTAGATTGAAACATTTGTCAATAAACATTGAGTCATAGTAGAGCCTTAGAGGTAGGCTAGTAGAAGCAGAGCCTTGGTGTTCTGCGATATTTTGATATTCGATACGTTTCGCAATGTTTTAGTCCTGTGCGAGGTGCCCACCAAACGGAGCCCTTGGCGGCTGGCTAGTTTGCCTATGCTTAATGCTGGCACTGATTTATCTTATCTTAACTTATAATATAAATTACTGAGGTTCCTTTTTTTAAAAATACAATAATAATGTCGAATGCTTAACCTTAAGTGAATCTAGTCGAGCATACTTTATTTCAGACTTAAACTCTGAAGTCATTAGTTTTCTTGGCTGATTCATACAGCATGTTACACGCTATAATGATATTAAGTATGAAGGGGGGACTTGCACAAATTTGTCCTTGCATATGGAATAATTTAATTTGTAATGAAAACATACGTAGACATGGATGTAGAAACTTAATGTGATACAGTCAAGAAAGTAATAGGAAACAATGGGAGAGACAGAAGTGAAGTGAAAGAAAGAATAAAGTAAGTAATAGTCAGAGAGACAGAGAGAGGGAGAGAGAGA